>NC_043715.1:45141-76025 GCF_006229205.1 Suricata suricatta
AGGACACACACAGGGGAGAAGCCCTATGTTTGCAGGGAGTGCCGGCGAGGCTTTACACAGAGGTCAGGTCTCATCTCACACCAGAGGACACACACAGGGGAGAAGCCCTATGTTTGCAGGGAGTGCCAGCGAGGCTTTACACAGAGGTCACGTCTCATCTCACACCAGAGGACACACACAGGGGAGAAGCCCTATGTTTGCAGGGAGTGCCAGCGAGGCTTTACACACAGGTCAAGTCTCATCAGACACCAGAGGACACACACAGGGGAGAAGCCCTATGTTTGCAGGGAGGATGGACAAGGCTTTACCAATAAATTGCCTCTCAGCTAACAATGGAGAACAAATGTAGCCACCACACACTCTGAGGGAGCTTCAGAAGAAGCCTACAGACAGACCCCTTACACTCCCCCAAGAATATAATGAGAGCAGATAGAACAGGTTAAACAAATCCGCTACTTTCAGGGCAGGAGATAAGGTATACAAACAGGGGAAGATTCCTTGAGTGTTCTTGGGAATATTGACCCCCAATCCCTTCCATGGTGTTTTGGCCCCCTGTTCCAATAAATTTTTGTGCATACAAATCCAAACTCCACATCATGCACCTCATTCTCCCGTTATCACTTAAAGCAGAAGGGTCCAAAAAGACCAGAGAACCCATGCTCTTGGCCCATGTCTCCACAGGAACTGCAATCCACAGGGAGAGAAATTTAAGATTTGAGACAGACTCCTCAGGGAAGGGAATCCCCTAGTCTCTTGGGAAGCATGGTGTTTTCCCCTAGTAGACCCCTGCCCTTTGTTGCCACCCTCCTCCGTTGGCTTCTCATGGCTCCTCCTGGTGTCCCTCCTCCCTTGTAGCCTCAGACGTGAACAGCGGGAGGTGGAGGGTGCACCCACATGTGTGTATGTGTACATACCTATGTGTATGCACGTCCATGTGCCTGGCTCAGTCTGGTGCACCTCCTCTCTCTCACTCTCTCCTTGCTACACTTGATCTTAGCCAAAAGGCCGAGAAGCAATCACTCTCTCCTTGCTGTCCTGTCAGGGTTGGCAGCTCATGGCGCACAGCACATAAACTCCATATCAGCCCATAGTGGGTTTCATTCTCAGCTCTGCCCTCACCAGTTGTGTGACATAGAACAAGATAGTCAACCTCTCTGCCTGTTTTAAAATTTTTTAATGTTTTTATTCCTTTTTTGAGAGACAGAGACAGTGTGAGCAGGGGAGGGTCAGAGAAAGAGGGAGACACAGAATCTGAAGACAGGCTCTGAGCTATCTGTTAGCATACAGTCTGATGCAGGGTTTGAACCCACGAACCCACGAACTGAGATCATGACCTGAGCCGAAGTCAGACGCTTAACCAACCGAGTCACCCAGGCGCCCTACTCCATGCCTGTTTGATAAGCTGGAGAATGGGAATGGTAACCCCAGCCCTTGGTTTGGTGTTCCAAGTTGAGTAAGCATAGGCAGAATCTAGCACGGAGATGCCAAGAATGCAAGTCCCTCCCTCTTTGTTACTCTCTCTTGCACAACGTTCAATGCCTATGTCTTCAAGGGCTTTAGTGCTGCACAAGGAAGACAGAGTAGGTGGGGTAGGGGCCAGGGAGCCAGATTCATAAATTGAATAGATACCAGTGCTTTCTCTGCACAGACTCAGCTACCCTGAGAAAGAGCTGTGAGGTCAGGGATGCAAAATGGGTGGGTCCGCCTCTCTCCATGCCACTGCCCTTCCCTCTGAGCCTAGGCAGCTCTGAACCTCCCTCAACACAGGCAGGCAGTACTGACAACAACCTGTATGACCAGACCTTCACTGGGCCCTTCCTGAGAAGAGATGCTGGGGTCAGCCTCCACAGGAACTGGACGCACCGTAAGTGAGTCTCTGATCCTGCTCACTGTCCCATCTGCACACAGTGTTCGCGGAGCCCGTGGCTCAGCAGCTTCTACAATACACTGACCTTGTCTCTGGGCCCCATATGATTTGATGCACAGCTGTGGTCATCCAACATTCATAACTACTTTATCTTATACATGGTAAGTGAAGTCTGGAAGGACTGGAGCATGCTGTGAGCCGGGGCAGCTCTGCACAAGCAGATGACCACACATTCACATATAAGACCCACAGTGCCCAGGAGCACAGAGTTCCCGAGACACAATGCTTATACACGGGTAGCAAGGCTGGCAGTGAACATGAAGCAAGCATGTTGCGCCCACCACTGCATAAGTGAGGGTGCTGATGTCTTGTCTTAGAACCAGAGCTGACTTCCAATACAAAGAGGAGGCAGTGGTGTTCTAGGAAGCACAATGATTGAGAGCCACTATCACATCCTCTCCTGTAGGAGTTACGTCCCTGCTTCTGAAGAAGCGTGTGTGTCTCTGCCAGCTCCTACTAGCATGGCTTCATGGAGGCTAAATTCCAATTCTCACAACACAGGAGCTACCAAAAGGCGTGTGGGCCACCCAGGCGGCACCCAAACCCCGTGACTTCTAACAGTGCTCCTTCTGTCCCTCTCCTTGTGCCAGTCTCCTGAATATTCTCTTACATAAACTATGTGGATTCCAATAATAAATATTCATTACTATTTTCTCTAGTCCCTTATGATTTTGTAAGGGAAGGTGAGTATCTATGGCTTTCTTTCCCTACAGGAAAAGGGGACAATTCTCTTCCCGGTAAAGCCTCATGCTGAGAAATCACGTGACCTACCCCTCACTGTTCTGTGACATTAGCATGAGCCATGGCAGAAAGGGCAAAGTTAGGGATAACGTTGGCAGAGGGCCTCGCGATAGAGTGAGAGGAGAGCCCACAAGCTGCCAGGTGACTCCTGCCTCCAATTCCCACCAGAACTGACCTGAACCTCTTCTGGTAAGCTGACAGCTTCCAGACGAGGAGAGATCTGTTCCTTCTTCCTCCCCTTCAGCAACAAACCTCATTTCCGGAGTGGCCACCAGCCTGCAAGATGGCCCCCCAAAATCTACCTCCTATGACCACATCCTCGTGCTGTCCCACCTTCACACAGCGGGGCTGACCCAGCCTGTGAAAATGACGGTGTATGACCTTCACAGTGGCTTCAGCCTTGCCCTCATTATCTCGAAAGGTCTCAGATCACCTCGTGCAAGGGAGCTGGGTGTTCCTTTTCCCCTCCTGCCCAATTGCCAGCTGCTGGCAGCCAGCATCCTCATTTTGAAAAGCGGGCTCAGAGGTATGACTGCTAACTGACATCCACTGGATTCTGAGTCTCTGTTCCCTGGTAGACAGCCAAGAAGCCCTTACCTGAGGCCACTGCCTGCTCCTGTGGCTCCTGTGGGCCTCTCTGCACCTGCTGGCTTCCCAGCACCTCCCCCTGACCCTGACCGCCATGCACAGGTAGGTCGATAGTCCTTGGGCAGCAGGATGTCAGCGGCTGAGGCAACAGTACAGTGTGGCCAGCGGCCTCTATCACACAACACTCTGTGACCACAGCACCTACCACAGCAATGGCCAGCCCCACCTGCTTTCTGCTCTGCTTGTCTGCCACCCAGGTAAGAACACTCTTGGCTTCCTTGGGGACAATAGCTGGGCAGGTGAGGGTGTCACTCACCAGGACGATTGACAAAGAACCCAGAACAGCAGAGCACTCTCCACACCTGGGCTAAGGACAAGGCTAAACAGAAGCCAAGCAGCACATGAGGGTAAACTTATCCCAAATTTAGTAAATTTGTCTTTGATTCGCAGACTCTGCTCTGTCTGGCCCCAGGTCTGACCCCCATCCCATTACCCAGCCAGTATCTGAACCAAGAACTATCACTGTGGAGTGGTGTCACCCACAGATGCTGTCTTCAAAGATTAAACTGCTTAAAACTACTAAAGACAGTTTTTTAAGATACTTTTTATAAGAGGCTGTTAATCTCATCACCCAGAGAAAAATCCTGTAACATTTTGATGCATGCACTTTAAGATCTTATTTTGTAAGTTCTCATACTTTAAAAAATTTTTTTAAGTTTATTTATTTTTTGAAACAGAGACAGAGTGCAAGCAGGGCAGGGGCGGAGAGAAAGAGAGGGAGACACGGAATCCTAAGCAGGCTCGAGGTTCTGAGCTATTAGCACAGAACCCGACACAGGGCCCAAACTCACAGAGCCATGAGATCATGACCTGAGCCCAAATCTCATGTTTAATCACCTGAGCCACTCAGGTGCCCTCCTCTCATACTTAACACCAACATATCTAACAGTAACAACTTGGTTGTAGTTTTTTTTCTGATAATATGCAATTGTTATGTTTTTTTTTATGTTAAGAAAATACAAGGATGCCTAGCTGGCTCAATCAGTAGTAAATGCAACTCTTGATCTAGGGGTTCTGAGTTCAAGCGCCACTTTAGGTGTGGAAATTACTTAAAAATAAAATCTTTGAGGGTGGCTGGGTGGCTCCACTTTGGCTCAGGTCCTGATCTCACGGTTCACGAGTTGAAGCCTCACATCAGGCTCTATGCTGACAGAGCCTGGAGCCTGCTTCAGATTCTGTGTCTCCCTCTCTCTCTGCCCCTCACACACTCACACTCTGTCTCCCTCTCTCTCATAAATAAGCAAAAAATATTAACATTAAATAAAATCTTTAAAAAATAAAAATAGTGGGGCACCTGAGTGGCTCAATCGGTTAAGCGTCCAACTTTGGATCAGGTCATGATCTTGCAGTTTGTGGGTTAGAGCCCCCCCTGGAGTTCAGACTCACTCCTGTCAGCACAGAGCCTGCTTCAGATCCTCTGTCCCTGCTTTCTCCACTTCTCTCTGCCCCTCCCCCAGCCTGTCTCTCACACAAATAAATAAATAAATAAATAATAAATAAATAAATAAATAAATAAATAAATAAATAAATAAAACAAATAAAAGTTAAGAAAATACTGAAAATAAAAGCCACCCAGCGGGGCGCCTGGGTGGCTCAGTCGGTTAAGCGTCCGGCTTCGGCTCAGGTCACGATCTCACAGTTTGTGGGTTCAAGCCCCGTGTCGGGCTCTGTGCTGACAGCTAGCACAGAGGCCTGGAGCCTGCTTCGGATTCTGTATCTCCCTCTCTCTCTGACCCTCCCCTGCTCCAGCTGTTTCTCTCTGTCTCTCAAAAATAAATAAAAGAAACATAAAAAAAAAAGAAAAAAAAGCCACCCAGGAAATAATTCCATTTTTCAGAGGGAACATCAATTAATACAGCAAGTTACAGCTTTCTATTCATCGCATGAAGATAACTGCACACACTTGGATCCTTGCACATTTTTCTTTTACAAGCCGTACAGAGCCACTGTCTTACTTTCCTTATCTTACTTTATCCTACTTTCTCACCTGCCTCTTTCCCTTCACAAACTATCTTGAACACCTTCCTTGCAGTTTTCATGTTACATCATGACCAGGATTAGGCTATGGTTGAACCAACCAACCCTCTGTCATTGGACATGAAAAGTGTTTCCAGAAAGAGTTTGTATACCTGAGTTTGGCCTAGTTTTGATACACACTAAAACATGCACTGTATTCAGTACTCAAGAAAGTTCTCTGATCTCCTGGATTTAGGGAGAACATGTTCACTCCACCTAATCCTCCCATGATGTCTCAGAGCCCCCCTCTCAGCCTTCGTCTCCACAAGAAGGTGTTGGGAAACCCTGGTTGCCATGGTGGAGGTGGAAGCCATTGTTTTCTGGGGAGAAACAGGACCCTGAGTATTGACACCCAGGCTGGACCACGGGCATTGTCCCAAAGATTGTCCCCTGTGTTCTTAACCTGCTTCTCATTGGCTTTGCAGCTTTTTGCCCAAGGGCTGCCTTTTAGTGAGGGGTCTCCCAAGACACCTCAGAAGCTGGGGTTGGTGGTGGAAGATCTACATGGCAACAAGACCCTCCAGCAGGTCAGTGGGTGTTTACAAGAGCCGGCTTTATTGAACAGTTAGGCCTGTGCTGTGGTCCCTCACCTTCTGTCCTTTCAGGGTTCTCTCTCTGGACACCAGATGGAGGTGCTGATGTTCCCTCATGCCCACTTTGGTCTCAGAAGGCAGAAGAGGGACTGGGTTGTCCCTCCTATCTCCATCAGCGAGAATGGAAAAGGCCCATTCCCAAAAACAGTGGCCCAGGTATTGCAAAGGAAAGACTCTGGTTCCATCTTAGGGTTCCCTATGGAGAGAGATTTATACTTGACTGGGGTCCTTCTTTGCTGTTCCGTCCTCAGGTCAAATCTGATAAAGGCAAGGAAATCCGGGTTTTCTACAGCATCACTGGCCCAGGCGCTGATGAACCTCCTTATGGTGTGTTTATAATGGACAGAGAAACAGGATGGCTAAAGGTGACAATGCCCCTGGACAGAGAGCAGAAATCCCACTATGTTGTGAGTGTCTCCTATATGGCTTTAGGGGCTGGGGCACTGACATCAGGGCAGCTGTCTCATTTTCTAAATATTTCAGACAGGCATTTGATTTTTGAAGTTACTTACGAAGCATTTTTTGAGCACCTATTATACTCCAGATGCCACACATGAGAGTTAAGAGGGTAGAGCAGGGCAGCGCTGGGGTACAGATCTGGGATTTGTAACTTAAGAACCACCTCTGCAATGTGGGCAAGTTCCAGGACTCACTGAGGTGAGGGTGCTCTGAGATGTGGGCTTCTGAGTTCAGGGAAGACAGCGATGCTGGAGGGAGACGTAGACTGTTGCAAAAGTTTCTGTCACTGCTGTTAGCTACAAAGACACGTGAAGGGGAACAAAGACAGGACCCTTGCAGCAAAGACAAAGGTGCAGCAGGGGGAGAGAAAGTGGCAGAACAGGGCGGATCAGAGAGACTGAGTGGGTTGTGTGACTCTAGTTTGGAACATTCTAGACAATCTCCAAATGTTAAGAGTGTAGGATCCAGAGCCAAACAACTAATGGTGAGACCCCAGCTCTGACACTTCTTTACATTGTAGCCCTGACTATGGTGGTGAGCCCCTCGGCTTCCTTTTGCTGTCAGGTTAATATACGTAAAGCACTTTGAACAATGACTAGTTCTGGGTAAGTGCTCATTGCATGTTAGCTGAACATCCTTTAAATACAGCTCTTGTCTGGGAGTCTCTCTACCATACCCTTCTGAGGGAAACCGAGGCCCAATAAAGCCTCATTTTGCTCTCCTCCCAAGGTCATTGCCCTTCATTCACAGAGTCTAAGTGAGTTCCCTGCCAGGTCCACACTCCACACCTGAGAAGGAACAAGGGCAAGTGCTGCAGAAATCAGAGCCCTCAGTCCTGATGATCCCACCTTGAGAATGTGGTCACATGGTCACATCCAACTGCATGGGAGGCAATTTGCGCAGATGAGCCACTTCCTATGGAAAAGGGAGAAGGTGGGTAGGCTGATCACTAGCACTCTACCCTGAGCATCACACCAGAAAACCCTGAGGAGACAGCCTATGCGACCTTCAGTGACATTACCGAAGTTGGTATAAGTGCTGTTTTCCCAGACTCCCAGGTACTAAAACATGAGATAAAGTCAGAATGTGGGCTCTCACTGCAATGGGCCTTCCGTGGGGCAGCTGCCCACTGGCTGGGGCAGCCCCCACATGCCTCTGCTGCACTGTTACTGCTTTTCAGCTTTTCCTTCATGCTGTGTCTTCAACTGGGAATGCTGTGGAAGAGCCAATGGAGACTGTGATCACAGTACGAGACCAGAATGACAACACGCCCAGATTCACCCAGGCGGTTTTCGAGGCGTCTGTGATGGAAAGAGCCCACCCAGGTTAATTTGAACACTGGAGGGTCTTAGTGACACAGGGCAGTAAAATCAGAGGAAAATACAAAGAATCTGGGAAACTACAGTATAAAAACCAGAGGAGATCGTAGGGATCCACACCCTGAGCCCCAGAGCACGGAACATTTCCACTTAGAGATTGGAAGGGACAGATCAAGGACTGCGGTGACTTGTTTTTCTTTCTTTCTTTTTTGTTTTTTTATTTTTTTAGGGTGGGGTTTCAAGCAACAGAGACCCTCTCAGGCTTACTCAAAAAAGATGAGACTGGGGAGGGCTACAGGTGGAAAGGATCCCACAAAGAAGGGTCAACAGGGACCATAAAGCAAGAAGGCCCTTCTGAGATGAAGGATGGGCAGGAATCATGGGTCTGCTACTGTCCAGGTGATGCCCACTGGGTCCCTCACTTCTGTCTTTGCATCCTGTCTGCATTTGCTGGTTTCTGCATCTCTGGAACTGGTGCCACTGACAGGCCCTCCTCCACCTTGTGGCCGTTCTCATTTCATAGCTTCCTCGACACAGCCTTTCTGCATCAGTTTCCATTTCTCCCTACATTCCTAATTCATGCTCCTACAAACAAGAATCTGACTGATTATTCTTGATTCAAGGTCATTCTGGTTTCAGGAGGCTCTTACTTACACATCGAGGAGCTGTTACACTTCCAGACATGACGCTACACCTGTGGATCCCATGATGGCATCACAGGCAGCACTGAGAGGACCACATGCTCACAGCTTCCACCGGACATGTTGGGAGTGGATACTGAGGTCCTCATTCTCTGGGACTGAAAATAAATGAAACCAAAAAATCACAGGGTATTTCATGTGAAATGATATTGTGATGGATGCTTTCTTCTCTCTTCTGGCCCACCATAACGGCCACTAATGCTTTCTTCCTCTTTTTCTCTGTCTTTTCTATCTTCGTGCTGCCTTTGGCCCTACCACAAACCATGGCTCACTGACCAGCACTAGCTGTCTCCTGATCACCTGCGTGGGGTATGCATCTGCTTCAGGTTCTCTCAGGGGACCAGACTCCAGATGCGCTGCCCCCACCTGCCTTTGCGCACCCCCTCACCACTTCTCTCCTGCGGTGCGTGGCTCCAGCTCCAGATGTGTGGCCAGTAGCCAGACGGGACTCCCCTGACAATGGCAGGGGAGGACAAAGGATACAAGAGGCCTGAGATCAGTAGAACAGCTGCAAAGATGAGCTATGAAACAGCCTCCTCACCCTCTCCTTGAGCACCCGATAGTATCTCAGCACCCTGAAGTGTCACGTTAATGAGAAACAAAGATCCCACAGTGACGGCCATGTCAAAAGATGCCCTAAAGAGAAAAAGCAAAAGAGAGAGAGGCAAACCAAGCAACATACTCTTCACTACAGAGAGTACTCTGATGGTTGGGGGGGTGGGGGCTGCTAGACAGGTAATGGGATTAAGGACTGCACTTGTCAGAAGCAGCACCCGGTGAGGTACGAAATTAAGTGACTATAGTGTACACTTGAGACTAATATTACACTGTATTTTAACTAACTGGAATTTAAATAAGAACTTATTTTTATTAAAAAACACATTTTTTAAAAAGATGCTCTGGGGCACCTGGCTCACTCAGTCAGTGGATCAAGTGGCTCTCGTTCTTGGTTGGGGTCGTGAGTTCAAGCCCTATGTTGGGTGTAGAGATTACTTAAATAAATAACCTTTAAAAAGGAAAATAGTAACTAAAATTTTTTAAAGGGCACCCTAAAGATTTCTGGAAAAAGTAAACAAATCATTTGCAAATTATTATAAAAATTGGGTGAGTTATTTGAACTAGAACTTATACCACTTGATAAGAACTTTTGTCACCTGTAGAGTGAATAGACTGACGAAGGAACACATTTAATTTTAGATTTCGGTATTAATTTGTATTGCCCTGCGGGTTGTTAGCTGTTGGGTCAGCTAACTCTTCTCCCTTTTGTCCTTGCAGGAACCTCCGTGATGCAAATCACAGCAACGGACGCAGACGACCATGAGAACACCTACAATGCAGCCATTGCTTACACCATTCTCCACCAAGACCCCCCAGTGCCTCACGCCAACATGTTCACCATCAACCGGGACAAAGGCATCATCGCTGTGCTCACTCCTGGGCTGGACAAACAGGTCAGCGGTCAGGAGGAGCTACTGTGTGGTGCAGTTAAACGTACATTTGTCCCAGCTGGTAAGGCTCTGGTGCAAGTCAGAACAAACACTGACTACTCATAACAAACATGAGCCAATCAGAACAGATTCCCAACCAGTCAGAATAGGCAGCCAACCAATCAGAACAGACTCCTGACCATTAGCCCATGAACCAACCAATCAGAAGAGGCATCTATCTGCCACAGGCAGGGTTCCCGCTGATGCCCCCAGGCTGGCTTTGAGCCCTGGGCATATAGCAGGCCCTAAGGTATCACTGGGGTAAATTAGAAATGTGAGCCGCAGGACAACTCCTGTAACTGACAAAATGAGATGATTCTGTTTCCCACAAATTCGGGTCACATTCTCTGGTGAAAACATAAAGATACTAGTATCACAGCCCCCATAAGTGTTGCACACATAACTGAAGGGGGTCCCAGGACCGAGATCTAGTTCTGGGACTGGGAATATACTGATCAGATCCCAATCCAGGAAGCTTTCCTCCTGGGGCAGTTTTGGGAGAGGATGGTCTGATTTTACCAAAGTTTACTTCTCTGAGTGGGGGGCCAAGGTGAAAGCTGAGATGTGGGGTAGCAAGTCAGTCTCCTTGAGTGCCTGACAGGGCCCTCGCCCCTGGAAGCTGGTCATTGGCTGCAGGGGAGGGTCCGTCAGGTTTGCTGCCTCTGGCATTCCACATCGACTCTCTGGGTGCCACTGGGTGGATGAGCCAAACCTGCATCTAAAATCCCCAGTGCTGACTGCCATCTGCTTGTCCGCAGATTGCTTCCGTATACACCCTGACAATTCAAGCCGCTGACCTCCAAGGTGAAGGTTTAAGTTCTACAGGGACAGCGGTGATCACAGTCACCCACAACAACACCAACCCTCCCGTCTTCAGCCCGACCTTGGTAAGCCCTGCCAGAGTCAGTGGATGTCTCGTGACCTATGTTCTACAGTGACTTATGTGTCACTGTGTTGACAAGCAGTGTCATGATTCAAGCCTCAGTCTGGCTATGTTTGAGAACCCTCTGGACCACATTCTCTGGTGAAAATAGAAAAGTACTAGCATCACCCGCCCCCATAAGTGTTGCACACATAACAGGACCCACGGACTCCCAGGTCTAGTGCTGAGAGTGGGAATATATTGATCAGATCCCAATCCAGGAAACTTTCCTCCTGGGTCAGTACTGGGAGGGGACGATCTGAATTTACTGAAGTTTGCTTCTCTGGGTGAGGAGCCAAGGTGAAACTCTCCCTGTCCCAGGGCAAGGGCAGCTCTCTCTGGGCCAGGTGGTGACTCAGATGGGCAGATGAGTGTGAAAAGCAGAGTTCATGACAAGATGTCATTGTCCTAGGGGCAGAGAAGGGGCACAGTCATTCACTGGGAGCTCCCTGGATCCCACTGGTTAAGAATGAAGAGCCTTCGGGCCCAGGTGGCAGGAACTGACACGGGGACTCTTCGATGACATGTGGTTCAGGAGACTTGGATGAGTAAAGGACAGAGGGAGTTTACTGTGGAGAAACAGTGGGGGACAGAGCGGGTGCAGCTGAGCTTTTTGAGGGCTGGAAAGCAGTGTCTGCAAACCCCTAGGCATCCAGGCCACCTTGTCTGTCTCTCCCTCTCCCTCATCTTTATGCACCTGTTTAATTCTCACTCTGCAGCCTCTGCCTCTTTGTGCATATTTGCATACCCCCTTCACCCATTGGACATTTACTTAGTACCTACTTGTGGCCAAGTCCTGTTCCAGGTATGGGGACATCTGTGATGACACAGACAAAACTCTAGGTCTTAGGGAGATGAAATTCTCCCAGGGGCCACATGTGACCCTCCTGTGGCCCCCAAGCCCCTGCCCATCCCCCTGGCCTCACCACTCAGCTGGCCCTCCCTGAACTCCAGCCTTTCTGCTTCCTTGCTGGTCTTTCAACATACCAGTCACGCCCTTGTCTCAGCACCCCCCTCCTCCTCAGAGAAGACCACACTCGAACCCACTGCCTGTCACCTTCTGCCAAAGCTCATTCTCAGCTCATACCACCATCTTGATTGTTGCATTTGTTCAGGATTGTTTAAAACTATCCCTTCTTCTTGTCACCTTGTGTCATGTCAGTGCACCTGGTGATGCTCTGTCAATATTTCCTCAATGAAGGAAGGTCCCAGGTGCCTTTATGTATTCTCAGTTGAGGCAGCATTTGGCATGGAATCAAAGTCTCTGAGTCCCAACCACAAATCCCCATCACAATGACCTGAGGGGACTCTCTAGGTAAGGTGTGGAGCCAGGGGCAGGGCACAGGCATCCTTCCTGTGATGTGTGCATTGTCTCAGTGGGGCCCCAGTGGGCAGTCCCACATGGGCCTCTCCAGCAGCTCAGAGTAAGGCGGGCACCTCCCAGCTCTCAGGGCTAACTCAGACAGCAGTCAGACCCATAGTATCTCACTGGGAAACAGAAGGTGCAGACCAACCGAGAACAACAGCCAGTTCCAAGTTACTGAGCAGTTTATGTGCTACACATTTTATCTGCATGATTTCAATCGCATGAGGCAGACATCCTTTCATCTACGTGCCCAGAGAAATCAACAGGATTGGTTTAAAACCACGACTGGTCAATTGCTCTATGTTCAATCCAGACACAGAAGGCCCCAGCTTCTGGCCACACCAAGGGGCAACACAGGGACACAGCCTCATTCTTCTTGCTCTGTCTTCCTTAGCGTGTGAGTTTTGTCTTCATGGTGACTGCTGCACCTCCAGCATGACACTGATCCAGTTAGAAAGAGGGAGGGGGGAAGGCAAGATCCACGTCAGGTGTCTTTTCCCGTAAGCTCTAACGGATAGACTTGCGCTTTGAGCTCACGAGTAGAATGTGGTATGTGGCCACTCCTAGCTAGAATTTGTTTAGGTAGCAGGGGTTACAGATCAGGGGGTCATACGGTGAGAATAACAGAACTGGCACTGACCCCATTAAGCTGGACACCCTTGCCCTTTCTTAAGCAGTCCATGGCCATATGAGAGTCATGAGGAAGGTCCCAGGCAAAGCCTGCAGGCCTTGAAGGGTTTAACCTATCTGTTTGGTGGTCACCTGGCTTAAGCCCAGGGACATGGCCTCTGGATTCCATGGGCTGGCCCTGCTCAGGCCATAGGGGATGGTGACAGGGCGGTCACCTGGGTGTCCAGAGCCCCAGGCTCCGAGCTGCTTTCTCTCAGGGGAGATGGGACAGAGCCTTGGCATAATGTCCATGGATGTGCTCAGGGCAGTGGGCCTTGGATTTAGGTCCCAGCCAGCTCCTACGTAGTCCTCCAGCTGTGACCTTAGTGTTTCTGTGCCCCTCCCCAAAGTCAGAGGTGACGGTGGTACTTGTATCCTGACCTGCAGTGCAGAATAAGGTCTGTCTGCTCCTACTAGTGCCACCCTGACAGTGATACAGTCTAGGCAGCCGTGCTGAATGGAAAAGGGGTCTGACTTCCTTGTGTTTATCGTCTGTAGAAAAGGGTGCAGATTTCGTCCTCTGGGGGTGTATGAGGAGTAAATAATGTACAGGAAGGTGCTACCAGGAATTCATTCATAGGCTGGAACTGGAACCCCATCTGACCTCAGAGAGCACACTGTCTCTACTCTGGGAGATGTACCTGAAAAATAATTGAGTTAATTCTTTTGAACCCATTGCTGGAGCCTCCTTCTCTGTCCTTTGTTCCCAAGACAGGTGTGCCAGGACACAAAAAGACAGAGGACAGCAGAGACTCACATGCCTGAATTCCCTAGAACCGAAATGTAGTGGCAGCTGCAGACATTAGAGTATCGTCCACACCGTCCTGAGCAATAAACCCAGCGTCACTCCTGAGGTGACCAGGGCTGGAGTCAGGGTCCCACCTGAGCCTGTCTGGTGTTCCAGCAGAGCCCTCCAACAGTCTCCCGTGCCAGACTTCATACAGAGAAACTTGCTCCCCCTGCAGACCGAGTCGGAAGGGAACTGACAGGGTGCAGGGAACAGGCTGGAGTAGCCACTCTAGGTCCAACTTCTCGCTTGGCTCCTGAGCCTGTGCGACTAATGGCCACAGCTGGGATCTGAGGGGCTTCACACGATGGC
Source organism: Suricata suricatta (assembly GCF_006229205.1). Taxonomy (NCBI): domain Eukaryota; kingdom Metazoa; phylum Chordata; class Mammalia; order Carnivora; family Herpestidae; genus Suricata; species Suricata suricatta. Next base: position 59,089 of record NC_043715.1, read on the forward strand.
TGCAACCTGAGAACAGAGCCTGGAATGGCTGCACTTGGCCATGGGGACATATCATCCTCAGCTGGTGCACACTTCAGGGTCTGAGCTTCGGGAGACCAGGAGACATGGTTTCAGCTTTCCAGCCCCTTCAGCACAGAGTGAAAGTAGACAGTGAGCTGTGAGAAGCCCCACTGCCGACACGCAGATCCAGACCACTGGTTGCAGGTGCCCCCAGTTGTCGTTCAGGCCAACAGACATCCGCTTTAAGAAAAGACCCCTCCACTGTGACCCATCTTGCTTAAGAGCAGCAGATTCCCTGAGGCTGGCAGAGGCTGTTACCCAGTCCCCACACAGGATGTCAGGAATGAGTGCCTATGTCTATTCTCTTGCAGTACGTGGGCCAGGTGTTTGAGAACAAGGTGGATGCAGGGATAGTGAGACTGAAGGTGAAGGGAGCAGACGCCCCAGGCTCTCCAGCATGGAAGGCAGTGTTTTCCATCCTGAATGACAGAGCAGGCCTCTTCACTGTCACCACGGACCCGGAGACCAACAATGGCCTTTTGAAAACAGCCAAGGTAGGTGTGAGTTCTAAGGAGATGGCCGCCATGATCAGTTGGCTCTGTCCACCTTGGACCCAGACCGGAGTGGACATCACACTCCACACACCAGGAAGGCAGCTACCCAGTGAGGGCTTTCTACTGCAATGGGGGTCCCCCCCGATCCTTGCACCAAAACGGCCATGCCGTCACCCTGGACCTCAGAAGTGCTGCCTAAGTAACAGCTTTTTCCCAGGAAAACACAAACCTAGGATGTTTTCAGAGAGCTAAACTGGGACAGGAGTCTTCATCTGGGTTCCTCCAAAAGTGGGAGGCGCCCCAGAAGCACTGATGAGGGGTGAGTGGGATAGGAAGTGGGGAGAGAACAGGAGCCTCAAAAACAAAGGGGCTCAAGGGGCACCTAGGTGGCTCAGTTAGTTAACGGTCAGACTCTTGATCTCAGCTCAGGTCATTAACTCATGGTTGGAGAGTTCAAGCCCCACATCAGGCTCCTTGTTGGCGTTCTGGAACCTGCTTGGAATTCTCTCTCTCCCTCCCTCTCTCTACCCTCTCCTTGCTTATGCACATATACACATCTGCTCGCTCTCTCGCTCTCTCTCTCTCTCAAACATAAAGAAATAAACATTAAAAAAAAACAACAAGAAGGAAGGAGAGGAGTCATCGAGGAGGAGGACAATCTCAGGAATTTCTGCTCAGCTGAGGAGTGATTGAGGGGGAGGAGGCACTTACTGCTCTTGGTTCCAGAACACCAGGACACCCAGGACAAACATGGAAAAGGCCAAAGGCAGCATCTAGACAAGCCTGGGGGACAGAAGGGCTAAAACTCAAGAACTCTACCAAGGACATGCCCTAGAACATTTACCTATAAACCTGCATCAAACCAGAGTATGTGCCAGGGGCGGCAAATTGACCCTTAGGAATGACCACATGCCTTGTGGGTGGTGTCGAAGCCTAAGTCAGAGGGGTCCAATTCCAGCTGATTCCTGGCTCCACCATCTGGGGACTCTTTCAGATAATTCTGCTCAAGGTCCACCACTCATGTTGTCCCCGTGCAGGATAATACAACAGAGAGCAAACACAGGGGCTCAATAAATGCCGCAGGCTGTTTAGTTACTAACGCTCAGTATTCACTCCAGCAGAGAAGTGCTGGATTATGGACATTTGATGATGGGGAACCTGATGTGCAGAGAAGTGAGGTCACCTGCTTGGGCTGCCCAGTAAGTGGCAGAGCCAAAACCCTAACCACAGTCCACCTCTTCACTGCTATGTTAAGTGCTGAGTATCCGGGCACCAGCTCAGCAGAGTACGGCCACTTCTGCCCTGCCAGTAGGTCTCGGGTCAGGTCGCCCTTGGCCGGAGGGAATGCTGAGGTTTGTGGTTAAGATGATGTCCATGCTGAGACAGGGCTGGGCCTTCTCCCCCAGTGCACTCACGCTGCCAGGCACAGATGGCCATCAGGGAATTCTTGCTCAGGACAAGCTGGGGACACATGAGGGTGTGAAGCCTCTCCCACAGTTCTGTGACATGTGAACTGGACTACCAACCTCAGAAAGGGGAGTTTCCTGTGCTGTTCCTCATGCCAGTCACTGTTGCTACATAACAAATCACCCCACACACTGCTTAAAAATGTAATAGTTTTTACCTCCGTGGGTCAGGAACTCAGGAAAGACTCAGTGAGGTGATCCTGGCTCAGAGGCTCTCCTGCAGTTGTGGCCAGATGGTGGCCACGGCTAGAGGCGGTGGGGGGGAGCCCTCAATTGAGCTTCCGGATGGTGACCTCAGGGCTCTCTGACCTCATGCTCCAGTGAGCAAGGTAGGGGGTGCCTCGTCTTTGATGACAAAGCCTTGGAAGTCAGAATGCATGATGCTGGCAATGTGCAATAGTAGAAACCATGACGAAAGCCTGCTGGGGTTCATGGAATGGGATGTGGGCCCTGCTTCTGGGTGAGGGAGTGCACAGGCCACATTTTTGCAAAGCGCGTGCAAAGGATAGTGGTCTGTGGCCATCTTTGGAACATAGCCTTCCATACCGAGCTGTGGCCTTCCCTCAAGGAGGCGGAGGGTGACAAGCCAGGGCCTGTGCTCTCTTGTAGGCCAGCAAAAGGGAGGCCTACTGTGCCAAGTCCCTGAAAACTGTGTGCCGGAGACCCCTGACCACCCTCTGCTATGTTCTTCAGGGCTTGGATTTTGAGACCACACAGCAGTACACCCTTTACGTGACAGTGGTGAATGCAGGGCCCGTGGCATCTCTCTTCACCTCTACGGCCACGGTCACTGTGAATGTGTTGGACATGAATGAGGCCCCTGTCTTTGTACCCCAGATGAAGATGGTGGAAATGCCCAGGGACATCGGTGTGGGCCAGGAAATAACATCATACAAGGCCCAGGACCCAGACAGCTTCCACTCTCAGGAAATCAGGTAGGACTGGAGATGTGGTTTGGCCCTGCTGCCATCGGGCCTGCTCAAGGTACCCAGGGTTGAAATCTAGCCACGTGCCCAGAGAGCTGGCCAGAGGAGGTACTGAAATTTGTCAGCATCCGGTTGTTCATTATGCCCCAGGAGGGTGGTTGGGGGGCACACGGCCCCAGCCCTGCACAAATGGGGGTTTGTCCCTTGCAGGTATCAGATATGGCATGACCCCAGCCATCAGCTGGACGTCAACCCAGAAACAGGCGTCATTTCCACTCGAGCCAGTCTTCAGGGGGACAGCATGGAGAACCACACGTTTTCGGCTGTGGTCATAGCTATGGACAACGGTAGGGGCTTAGATGTTTCATCATTGGGCCACATCCCTCTAGTGACGTTATACCCTGATGCATGTTATACTCCACATTGTGGCTGTACATTATCTCAACACATCTTTACCAGAAACTGACAAGGAGGGACTGTGTTCTCTTACCCGTTTTACTCACGAAAACACAGGATTGAGGAGCGTAAATGATCTGCCCAGCATCCCAGGGGACAAGTACGGGCTTGAGCCAGGCTCTCCAGGCTTCCGAGCAGAGTCACTCAGGAGGTCCAGCCTGGCTGCTGCGTTACAGCAAAGGTGACTGTGGGCGCAGCACCACCTGCACCGGGAGGAGAGGAGCAGGCTAAGGGACAAAGTGCATACATACAACCCCATATCACACACACCTTCTACAAATTTGCACACTCACATTTGCATAGATCACAGCAAAATGTTCACTTGTGCACACTCCCAGACTAACATCCATGCAGCCTCACAAGCTCACCTGTGCACATGCACGCATCACACACATTCATGTGAATTGTCACACTCACACACACACACACTCTCATAAGACCCTGCTCAGGTTGCATTACCCATGGCCACCAGCATCTAGCAAACTATACCCATAAATGGTGGTGCTGAGGGTCCGGTGAGTACTCAGGGTTCTGTGGAGAAGCTGTTTGGAGCTAGCTTAGAGAGGAGATACACAGTAAGATCAAGCAGTCCCTTTTCAGGCTGGCTCAGTCAGCCAGGGAGAGATAGGACCATGGGCAGGGGCCCCGGAGGGACAGCAGACCTCATGACACAGCATTTAAGTAGGAGGAAATGTAGCAGCTCACAACTGTAGGGTCTGATCTCCTCTGTCTCATTCCCCCTCAGGACAACCTCCAGCCACAGGGACCGGGACCCTTGTCCTCACTTTCTCTCATATAGACTGCCCAGGAGTAGACTCGAAGTGCCTTTCCATCTGCCAGAGGGGACCAGAGCCTGAGGCTGTAAGTATGGGTCTCCCGGGTCTTTCACCTAACACTTGCCCTTCCAGGGTCCCCATGGATTGTAAAGATGACCTCCCAGATGGGTATCCAGCCTTGTCACCAGGATCTGCAAGGCACTGCGTACAGACTGTGCAATGACTTGATATGTTACACCTCACACTGCAAATTTTTTTTTAATCACTTTTAAGTGTTTTCAAATGTTGTAACTTTGAATCCAAAGATGAGCCATTTCAATATTATTATGACAATTTTCTGGTAGATAAGGGTCTTGAAGATGAAGTACCTTATTCTAAATTGTTTATAGGTGCCACAGGAGACTTTGTCATCTTCTCATAGGGAAGTTTCCAGAGTGTGCAATGTCCCCATGATAATCTTGTTTCTCAGACACGGCTGGGTGCCAGGAGGCTGGGTGGGAGCTGAGGGTGACTTGTGAAAGGGGCAGGGACCCTAGACACTGAGGTTCCTCTATCAGGGTGGAGGCAGGATGGGGAAGTAGCCTTAGAGAGGCCCTGGAAGGAATTGTGACAAATCCCTGCCCTCCCACCCTCTCTCCCCGCCACTAAGTTCTCTCTTGGGGCAAAGAATCTCTAGAAAGGGAGATACACCGCACATCCCCAAAATAGGTTTCATTGTTATTCGTTTCAGTTTACTTATGGCATTTGATATTTCTTAAAAATTCTAAGAGTAAAAAAGTAAAAAATCTCAGAGTTCAAAGAAAGGTTAAAGAGCAAAAATAAGTAACCCCATCCACAACTGCTTGTCCCAGAGATGGTCACTGGTACAAGGCTTCTGGTATCATTCTAGAAAATTTTCTTGTTCATGGCTTCTCTGTGCCTCCTGTATAAAATGGGGTTAATAATAATAATGGGGCTGTGAGGATTAAGTGAGCAAATCTTTTTAATATACTTGAAACTCTATACACATTCAGAGAGAAACCTGTAGATGCCGCCCCCGTTTTACACCCTGTGTTATGCCGTGCTGATGGTTATGATTCCAGGACACGGTTACACACAGATGGGCCTCATTCTCTTTAATGGGCTGCAGAGCATGCGGTCTGTAACATAGCTCGTTTATTTAATTGTCCCCAGCGGAGACGGTCTGGGTGTTTCTCATCTATCGTACCCATGGGTGTTTGAAAAAACAGGTGTGAGCATCTCTTTGGGGTTATCTCCAGTAAACATAACCCCAGCCAAATGCCATGTGTGTTTAAATCCAAAGAGACATTTCTTTTTTTATTAAAAAATTTTTTTAACTTTTGAAAGAGAGAGACAATGAGCGTGAGCGGGGGAGGGGCAGAGAGAGTGGGGGACACAGAATCCGAAACAGGCTCTAGGCTCTGAGCTGTCAGCACAGAGCCTCATACAGGGCTCGAATCTTCAAACCATGAGATCATGACCTGAGCCAAAGATGGACACTTAACTGACTGAACCACCCAGGCGCTCCTCAAATAGAGATTTCTTACTTATCTCCAAAGTAGGTGTAAGGAGCACACTCCCAACCTTTGCTAGGAGGGTCTCCTTCCCTGCCTTGGAGGGGTCTGATTCTTAACCCGCACACAGTCCACGCTCATTCTCCAGTCCTTGAAAAATGCACTCTGACAGGAAGAAAAAAGTTCCTGTATCTAGAGGAACACAACCAGTCAGCCAACATTGTGGTGTAGACCTTTCCAGATTTTACAGTGCCCTTATTTTTCTTCCTGTTACATGTTTTATATGTAATAATTTTAATTTGGCGATGGATAGGTATCTGTACACTCAGTTCTGTCACTTGTCCTTCTCACTCCCAGGCCCAAACCTGTCAGTGTGTAGAGCCTCCATCAGGGTTGGGGCCAGAGGGGAGTAAGAGGGGAGGTAGGTAGCACAACAGGAGTGACAGCTCAGAGAGCTTCGCCTCATCTCAGCCTTGGGAGTTAGTCACGGTTTTACAGATGAGGAAACTGAGGCACTATCACGTGGTCTCTCAGTGCAGTCAGAATCGGAAAACTTACCTGTCCCGTCGAGGGACTTCCACCAAAGTCCTTACAGTGCCAGAGAAGGAAATGGAAACACACACACACACACACACACACACCCCACCCCACCCCCCACCCCCGAAACCAACCAAAAGAAAACACAGCAGTGCTGGGAATCCTGGTGAATTCTGGGAATCCGGCTAGCGCGCGCCCCCCACCTCCCGGGCCTGTGCCCGTGGCCCCCGCCGACCTCCGCTAGACTTACTTGTCCCGCCTGGGCTCCCGAACCCAGCCTGGAGGGCGACAAACCCCGAACGGACACCCCACCGCCCCCTGCGCCCCCGCCCCGCCCCTGACCCCACCTCCCGCTGGTGCCCTCGCCCTCACTTCCGGCCCTGGGAGGAGCCTCCGCGGCCCCCGCCGGCCTGAGCGCCCATGTCGCCCTGGCGGAGCTCCGCAGCGAGGCCCCGTCCTGGTGGACGCTGAGCTGTAGCCGCCCTCCCCGCCACCGGACGCGCCCCCCACCTGGGTTTGGTCCAACACTTGGCCTCTGGGGCCTGGGAGGGACCAGGGGCAGGGCAGGGGAGGACTTGGGGAGGTGCCTGCGCCCCAGGACCACCGCTCTAGAGGTGGTGGACGTGGGCCGCTCGGGCATGAGTTCGGGGGCCGCTCCGCGCCTGCGGGCGCTCCAGCGACACGTTGACTCCTCGGAGGTAGGGGGCAGGCCCAGACGCCGGGTTCCTGGCTCGTTGTGGCCTGGGGGCTCCAGTCTGAGGTGGCCCATGAGCCAGGGGACAGAGCTGGGCTCTGGGAAGACGAGGAGATGGGGTCTGACCAGCCCTAGTGGCACTGACTGGCTGGAGACCTAAGCCTCAGGGTGGAGGAGAGGGGGCCGTAGTCCGGGTGAGGGGGGGGGGTGCAGGGACAGACCAGCATTATTTATGAGCCATTTTTTAGTGTGTTAGCCCCACAGCCTCCAGTGGCCGACTCAGCAATTCCAGCACACAGGCACACACACCCTGCCCCCCTCCAGGGTCCAGGGGCAGCTGGGAACTCTGTTCTCTGGGGCTGTTTACTCTAAGGCTGCTGTCTCTATGCCAATGTGGACACAAGGCTGGGCCCCACACACTCATTCCTGTCCCTTTCTTGTGGCTCAGGGCAGAGGCATGGAGCCGGTCAGCAGCCCACTGACCACACATGTGCTGGACACTGCCTCGGGACTCCCAGCCCAAGGCCTCTGCCTCCGTCTGTCCAGGCTCGAGGACCATGGCCAGCAGTGGATGGAGCTGAGGAAAAGGTAGGTTTGAGGGGTCAAGAAGAATCCAGATGGCCAGTAAGTGTGGGCACTGAGGGTGGATGGCAGTGCTGACCAGTCCCCTCAGCCTTGGGGCTAAAGAGCACGCTGGTACAGCCTCACAACCCTAGTGCCTGCTGGGCCAGGAGCCAGTGTTTGCCTCTCCCCGAGGGCAGGGTTGGCTGAGGCCTGAAGTGTAATCTGAAGGCCTCACTGTCACCGTGATTATCAAGTAACCTTATGCCAGGGAGAGCACTGAACACTTTTCTTGTGTATTTATTCTCACTACAGCCTGTGGGCAGGCACCATAATTACCCCTGTTATGGATGGGGAGACTAAGGGAGCAAGAGGCAAGTAAAAGCTGGGCAGCCCAGCAGGCCCTGGCCTCTTGCCCCAGGCCGCACTGGAGTAGGCCCAGCCCAGGCACTGCCTTGTAGCACTTGGGCTGCTTTGGGAGCCTCTTGAAGGAGGCAGTTCCCTCTGGTGCTGGGAGTGGGTGGATGGGCCCCAGGGGTTCAGGGCCTGAGGTCATGGAGCTCATCCCCCGTCCCTTCACAGAAGCTGGGGTTCCAGGTTCTTGGAAGAATGGATGGAGCCCCCTGCAGGGCCTAGAGACCCATTCCCAACTTCTCGCCCATAAACTGGACATATGGGAGAACTTTCCAGACGTGACTGGAGACTAATCAGTGAGCAAAGCAACAGGCCCTCAGATCCCTCCCTTCAGACACTCGGTACAGCTGGAAACAGGCCACCATGAGGATGGGGATTTGGGGACACTTACTGATCCCAAAAGCACACACAATCTATTACATGAAAAGGGCAAGCTACCAAATAGTACAACGAGAATAATCCATTTTAGAGTATTTTTCTAAGTTTATGAATAAGCATAGTTATGCATAGAGAAAATTTGGAAAAACATATGCCAATATCAAGAGATTGTTGCTCATAGAATTGACTTTTTTTTTCCCCTTTTCTGCTGTCCTTACTGGAGTTCCCTGAAAAGACAGTGCAGCAGTGTCCCCCAGCTGCTCCAGAACCCAGCATGTTTCCTGCTGCAGGGCACTCCCAGGGACTCGGGTTGTGGAGGCATCCGAGGCCATGGGCCGACCGACCCTGGAGAGCCAGGCAGCGATGACCCCTCACTTCCCCCGACTCCCCTCTCCCCAGCTACACCGACTCAGATGGCCGCTGCCCGGGGCTCCTGCCACCAGGCCCGATGAAGGCGGGCACCTACAAGCTGTCCTTTGACACTGAGGGCTACTGGAGGAAGAGGGGACAGGAGAGTTTCTACCCATACGTGGAGGTGAGGGCAGAGGGGTGGGGGCAAGGCCGGAGGGGTGGAGGCATGTGAGTCACCAAGGTCCCTGCAGTGGGCAGGCTGGTCCCACCTCTCCTCCTCTCCCTGGGCGGTGGCAGGTAGTGAGTTCAGCGGCTTTGAGCTCCCAGAAGAAAGGTCTAGGGATTTTACCACAACACACCCATCCCTGCCCTGTCCCTGGGTAAAGCTGTGGGAGGTAAGGCCAAAAGTGACTCACCCCCTGTGGGCAAAGGCACTCACCTGACCCTGTTCGGGGTGGATCCTTAGGGTTCCCCAAGCCGAGGGCTTTCTCTGGGGGAGGATTCAGCCCCATGCACAGCCCTCACCATTTTTCAGTTCTCCCCTGGTTGCAGTTGGCCCTTGGGGCTCTTGCCCCACTAAACTTCTGCCCCTGGCCCAGTCTGGGCAGCCTGTGTGCTGCACACAGGCCCCTCACTCTGCTCCCATGCCCTGTCTGCTTCTCAGGTCGTGTTCACCATCACCAACGAGACCCACAGGTTCCATGTGCCCCTGCTGCTGAGCCCGTGGTCCTACACCACGTATCGAGGGAGCTAGCGGCTGAGCCATTGCGTCCGGACAACCGCTGGCCTGTGAGCATCAACCCCGTCCCCAAGGCTCACTGAGACACCCCAACGGAGGGCACCAATTTACACTACCTGTGGGGGAATCTGGCCCAATTTCCAGCAGCAGCTGAGTCTCGGGCATCAATAAAGTCAATGCTGGCATCTGCAAGGCTGCTGCAGTCCCTGGGCTCATCTGGTACTGCCCCGGCCTGAGGCGGGAAGGAGGGTAGGAGGGAAGAAGGTGCTCAGGGAACCACAGGTCCCAGAGGTGCCTCTCCTCCACACAGCCAGGCAATAGGACACACAGCAAATGTAGAAAAACTTCATTTGCAAGCAATACAAATCGAAAAGACAAACCGCTCCTGTCCTTGGTGAAAGGGAGTGTCACCCAGGGAGCAGTCGCGGGCCAGCGCTATGTTGGGGTGCCCACGAGTCCCGCGGGGCCCTGGCCCAGGGTCTGCCCAATCACGGCCGTCTCCAGAGGTTTGAAGCCCACGTTGTCCAGAGGGATCCCGAAGGCCAGGAGCTTGGCCTCATAGGTGCGCAGCAGGTCATTGTGGGCCTGTGGGGTCAGAGCAGCGTCAGAGGGGGTGGAGCGACACCGAGGGTGCCTCTAGCCCAGGCCTACACAGCTCTGGAGGATGCAGGAGGGCGGTGGTGGAAAACTGTTTACAGCTAACCTTTACCAACGGCTCACGGTGTGCCACACCTGATCCTTAGCACCTTTGTGTACAGAACTCGGGTAACCTGCTGATGGGGAAACCGAAGCACAAGGTACTGACTCAGAGCAGACCTACAGTCTGAAGGTGTTCCTGGCTCCTTGCCAGGCATTTGGCATTCAAATCGGTCCTCCTTGACTTCCTGGGCATGACCTTCCACATGTATATGCTCGCCCTGACCCTCCCTGCCTGGTGTGCTGCGGGCTCCTGCCCGGGGGGAGAGTGCGGGAGGCCCTCCGTCCCCCCAGTTTGGGCAAAAGTGCTGGTGGGGCCAACCCAGGCAAGGAAAATGGGTTCCCCGCTCTGGAAAATGGGTATTTTTAAAGAGTTAAGTGCATTGGATTAGTTAGAAGAGTTTGAAGAATTGATGCACGTGAACCGCTTGGAGGCTGGCCTGACGTCATCCTCACCATTATCAAGAAACAGGTGCTGGTGCTTGGAGCTGAGGTTTAAAGGGTGAACTCAGGCCGGGCTCCAGATGGAACTTGGGGGCTAGGTCTTGACTCTCACACTTTGACCTCCTGATAGTCAGATACATTGCCCTAGGACTGCACACACCAATAGATAGGCCTATTTTGTGCATGTAAGTATTAGGGGATGCCAGAGCATATAAGGGAAGTGTCCAGATGGGCAGGGCCAAGGAAAGGTTCAGGGAGATCTGGTTACCACAGAGCCCAGCGCCAGTGACAGGCATTGTCTCCCTCCTGGGGTTCCACAACCAGGGTGCACAGCAGAACCAGGATGCCGTGTCCACTGGCAGATTTACAGACTTATCTGAGTCACACTCATGGGGTGCTGTTTGAGGTAAATGCTATCTGTAGGCAGCACGGTGTCTGCGTTCCCACAGGCAGAGCTGAGGCAGAGCTGTGGGCTCAGCCACGGAGGTGTGAATGCTGCGTAGAGGGCCCAGGCCTGTGGGGCCCATGAGGCAGACGACAGAAGGTCAAGGCGCTCCCTGCCATTCCCCACCAGTAGGGGGGTGCAGCTTCATCAGACTTACAAAGGAGTGAGGGAAGCTTAGACTTCTAACTGACCCCAGCATAGAGGAAGCAAAGGAGGCCCATCCGATCACCACAGAGGCCAGCGCAGCAAGAGTAAAGGGTCAAACAGGAAGACAGGAACAGAGTCTCCTGGACAAACTGCCCTCATTTACCTATCAGACATCTATCTTGCAGGCCCTGTGAGGGACACCAGGACAGTGGCCAGAGCTGTGGGAATGTGGCTCAGACCACACACAGTGTGGCCCAGAGAAGGCCCGGCAGCCTCTGGCTGTGTATACCTCTGAGTGTGACTAAGGTGGGGCCCTGGGAGAGGGTCAGGAGGCTCCCTGTACCTTGCAGACCCGGGCCAACTCGTACTGCAAGTCCTTGATGGTGTTGTTCTTCGATTCTAGAACATCCTAAGGAGAGAAAGGTGGATATGAGTTGGAGCTTGTCTTTGAGCCGTGGTAGCCAGGGCTTGTCCGGGGTCTGGGAGCTCCAGCAGGGCGCCTCACTCATCCAGGGAATGGCAGCCTGGCTCCACCACAGTGTACGTCCACACAGCCAGCCAGCACAGAAAGGTCTTCAAAGGAGAAAGGGAAAATACAATTTCTTCTCCGGAAGGAAACTGTCTAGATGGTGGACAAGAGGTTAGAGAAGCCAGGCCAACCATGGCCCCAAGAAGGCCCATTGTCCCCCTGCCTGCTGCCTGGAAGGGCTCCTGCCTGGGGAGCCAGGGAACTGACCAGGGAAGGCAAGAGCTGAGGTGCCGCCTCCTGGCCCAGGGGCACAGCTGCAGCGACCATTGAGGAAGGCACTGATTTTGCCCCTTCTCACAAGTGCTGGCACCATGGCCGCCTCCGGCTCTAAGACCAGCTGCCCTGCCCAGAGGTAGACGCAAGGAAGCCTTCCTCCCCTTTCCAACAGTGCCCTCGCTCCCTGCCAACCAGTGTCCATAGGAATTCACACACAGACCAGGAAAAGGACAGAGATAGGCCCCCAGATCCAGGTCCCTGGTGCCGCCAGCCCAGACTCCACCCTTCCTATGTGGCAGCACCACCCCAGACCCCGAAAGCGTGTCTTGAGTGACTCAGGCCCTATTGGCCCTGCCACCCACTGAGCCAGGACTCGCTGGTGCCCACAAGCAACACCTGGTCTCATCCAGAAATGGGCACTATGTAACCTTGGACTCCTCAGCCCCTCCTCCATCAGCAACAGGTCCTTCATGCCTAGTCAGTGCCACCTCACCCCCTACCTTTCCAGAAGCTTCTCTCTGATCCAGTCTGCCCCACCTGGAACCTTCCACGGTTCCTCACCAGCCCCAAACCCAGAGGCACAGCCATCAGCTTGAGAATCACCCCCATCCATCTAGCCCTGCTCCCCTCAGCCTTGCACTCACCCCAACACCCAAGCAGCAGCAAGGGGCTCCTAGGTATATAACCCAGCGGGAGCCACAAGCTTCTGGTCAAGGCCAGGCAGGCAGTAGGCCAGCCCACAACACTTTAAGTAAACATCAGGAGGGACACTTGGGGGGGCTCGGTCGATTTCAGTGTCTGACTCTTGGTTTTGGCTCAGTTCATGGTCTCATGGTTCGTGGGCTCTAAACTGTCAGTGCAAAGCCTGCTTGGGAGTCTCTCTCTCCCTTTCTCTCTGCCCCTCCCCTCCTCTGTCCCTCTTTCTCTCTCTCTCTCTCAACATAAATAAACAAACTTAAAACAAATTTTTAAAAAATGCTACCTGTGCCATTTCTCAGGATTAAACACAACTACACAGTGAAGCAGTCTTTAAGCCCCCGACTCATAAGATCCGTTTCTCCATGAAGGAAGAGCAGAGGTAAGCAGGCAGCCGGTCTCCTGGGCGTCTGCCTCCAGGTGCCCGAGGACACTGCACCTGGGGCCGTCTCAGGCCTGGAAGCTATAGGTCCCCCAGGTGGCCGGGATCCCACACAGCCACACTTCCTTGGTGGCACCAGAGACCCCTCGTCCAGCATCACCTGTTCTTTCTGTGACATGCCCCAACTAGGCCCAGGGAACAGAGATACAAGGCCCAGGTCCAGGCAGGAGATGACCTGCCAGGTGCTGTCAGGCTTTTGCTTGCTAGGCCAGAGGTGGCAGCTGTTGCCAGGATTCCTCAGCCGATCCCACCAGCCCATGGGCACCCAGGCCCCCTCTGTCTTGTTTACTGAGGTCCCAAGTGCCCGAGACAGCCCCAGCGCAGAGGAGCACCACAGGGAACCGTGAACTCACAGCCAGATAAATGCTCTAGCCTTTGCTCAGACATGAGTCCCTCTGGGAAGCCTGCCACGGCACCCGCTGCCACAAAGATGCATCCACAGCCCTGCATTTCCCCGTCCTAACTGCCCAGAGCCTACATCAGGACACCTTAGCATCCCAGGCAGGCTGTGGTGGCGGTCTCTGCTAAGAGCTCAGGGGCTCGGCCGGCCCCCAGGCCTGTCTTCAGGTTTGCCACCGAATTCCCGAGGAGCGCTGGCCCACAGCAACTTGAGAGAGTGGGGCCAGATAGGCTTAACTAAACCCATCTTGAGAACTGGATGGGCAGTGGGCTCAGGGCCAGAAGTGCTGAGAGGTTAAGGAGGGGACTGAGAAAGACCTCAGAAAGACCGGAGCAAAACCGGTAACAGAGAACCTGGGGAGCCTGATGGCACACACGGGCCTGTGAACAGACTTCTGTGACCCCCTTCTATGCTCAGGCTGCGGAAACCCGTAACCCTCCCCAGCGTTGACTGAGGGTCTCCACTGGAATGAGAGAGGCTGGATATGCACACGTGAAACAAGGGAGGTCCATCCCAAGCTCAGGACGCCTGTTGGGGGCTAAGAATGTGAGGCTCCAGCCCAGCACCTGCCTAGGAGCCCTCCTGGGGCCTACCTCCAGCTTGCGGGACACAAGGGTCAGGGCGGCAGGGTCCAGGTTGGAGGCCGCCAGCACCTCATTAAACTGCACCTCTTTCTTCTCCACGGCAGCACTCAGTGCCTGCAGCTTACGCTGCAGAACCAGGTTCTTGAAGCCCACCTTCTGCTGCACCTCCAGGATGGCGGCGGTGAACTTCCTGTACAGCTCATCTCGCTCCTGCTGTACCTGCAGTGCATAAAGAGGCCCCCTCCCCTGGGAGCATCTCACTGGTAAGACGCCGCCTCCCACCGCGGTCCCTGGGCCAGAACACACCACTTCTGCAGAGTGGACTCCCTTCACCAGCGCCCACCACGTGTCATTTACACTGCCTACACGCCTGCTCTCTGTGGCGGGATTAAAGGCTTGCAGCCATCCACACCATGGAAACCAGGAGGACACACTAACTGGACCCTCCTCTACTCAGGTGTTTCAGGAAGCAATAGGTCACCCTCGTTAGAGCTGGAGACACCCTACAGACAGGCCGGGGCCCTGGGTCTGGGCAGTGGGCTCTGAAACGTCCTGTCCCTGTCACCCCTATGTCAGAGCCAAGGCATCAAACCCCAGTAAGCAATGGTGAGGAGTGGTGGCCCTCAGGGATCCTAGAACATGCCCCACAAGGCAGATCTAGAGGTCTGGCTGTCAGTAAATAAATGTGTTCTTTTTTGTCTTCTGAGTCTTTTACTTTTAACTAAACACCTTAAAAATCTAATCAAGACTTTGTGTAAGTATAAAAAGTGAACACCCTTTAACCCAACTTCCCAGAGGCCTCCATGAGAATCCATGGTGTGACTCCTTCCAGAATGCTCTCTACATATGTAAAACCATGTCTTACAGCTAGGAAGAGAAGAGGATAATGCTCAAACCCTGCAGGACTTTCTCCTTCTCCTTCCTGTAGTTTTCCTTCCCTATATTTGCTTCAATCAGTCTGTCCCTTTGGTCTTCAAAATCATTCTTGGTTTTCTGAGGAGATGCTGACTTTGGCACATACCAGGAATGACACTCGAAGAGAAGAGAAGGGGCCGAAGTGTACAGGCTCCAACACAAGCCTCTGCGGTCGGCCTCCACTTCCTCCTCCCCAGACACACCCTCCCTTAGCCAGCAACGGTGGCCCATCTCACTGGTGACTCGAGGGTCCTTCTGCTGGCGGCCAGCAGCCTCCAGGACCCTCAGAGACATCTCTGAAGAAGGTGACTCTAGATCTGACAGGCTGATGGGCTGTTCCTGAGGAACCTGGCCCATTCCATAACC
Source organism: Suricata suricatta (assembly GCF_006229205.1). Classification (NCBI taxonomy): domain Eukaryota; kingdom Metazoa; phylum Chordata; class Mammalia; order Carnivora; family Herpestidae; genus Suricata; species Suricata suricatta. Next base: position 74,335 of record NC_043715.1, read on the forward strand.
ACTGTCTGTGAGCATGAATTTCAATTAGGCGAGAAAAGAAACATAACTTGAGCTATCAAAAGTCCACAAAGGTTGAACTGCTCTGCCTGGCACGTCACCACTCATGGGACACCTCAGGAAAGCACACTCAATGAGACACTTCCCACCCAATCACACCAGCAAGTTTTGAGTTAGTGACATCTGGAGCAGGCTGGAAGTGGCCCCTTGGGCATTTTGGGCAGGGTCAGAGCTCAGAACAGTGCTCTGTGCAGACTCTATCCAAATTCGGAACACAGACCTTTCGGCCCAGCAAGCCACTGCTAGGGACTGACTTAAAAAAATTTTTTTTTAATGTTTTATTTTATTTTTGATACAGGGAGAGACAGAGCATGAGAGGGGGAGGGGCAGAGAGAGAAGGAGACACAGAACCAGAAGCAGGCTCCAGGCTCTGAGCTAGCTGTCAGCACAGAGCCTGACGCGGGGCTCGAACCCACAAACATGAGATCTGACCTGAGCCAAAGTCAGACGCTTAGCTGACTGAGCCACCCAGGCGCCCCTAGGGACTGACTTTAAAAGAGAAGCTCACACCTGCACAAAGGTAAACTTAGAAGGATGATACTGGCAGAAGTGTTTGTAACAGCAAAGGACTAAAACAGAGACATGTGTCCAGGGGAAGTGACTGCATAAAAATGGAGCCTTCTCGGGGCGCCTGGGTGGCTCAGTCGGTTGAGCAACTGACTTTGGCTCAGGTCATGATCTTGTGGTTCATGAGTTCAAGCCATGCATCGGGCTCTATGCTGACAGCTCAGAGCCTGAAGCCTGTTTCAGATTCTTTGTCTCCTCTCTGTTCCTCCCCCACTTGCATTCTCTCTTTCTCTTAAAAATAAATAAACATTCAAAAAATTAAAAAAAAAAAAAAGCATACTGTTTTTAAGGCGTGCAGCCGCCCCTACATAAGAGTTCACAGGCAGAAGTCTGCACAAAACTCAAGGAGCTGCTGCCGCTGCTGAGAGCCGGCACCGAGCAGCAGGAGGCCTCATTTTCACCTCCAGACAGCAGGGCTCCAGGGCCTGTCTACGGTGTGTGCCTAACAGCTCAGTCCCTGAACACGTGCCGCACACAGAAAAGATCCTCAACTCCAGGGGCCAGGTGCCGCTCACACACTTCAGAGGTAAGCGGGGAGAAAGAGACTTGGGGGTGATGGCCTCCCAGCAGGGCACCTGCTCTGTGAGACCCTGTGCCCTCTCCAGAACGTGCCACGGGCTTTTGCCCCTTAGAGCCTCAGAGCACGAGGAGCGGGCAACAGGACCCCCAGCTTCCGAACCTAAAACCCAGCCCTGGCTTTGAGACTTCCTGGGACCAACGGCAGTGCCAGGGCCACAGGAAGGGTCTCTCCCTGACTGGGGGTCCCAGCCCGCTGGCCGCATCTGCTCACCTTGAGAAATCGCTGCTCCAGCACCTCATGTTCCCACTGCAGGTCCTTGAGCTCTTTCTCGGTGACCTTCAAACGTGCTCTTGTGCGCTGGAGAGAATGTGGGGGGTGGAAGACAAAGTATTCGGGACCAGGTATCCACATAATGTAGGCTCCTGGGGGACAGCAAGGCCAAAACTAGTTGTGGAAAAGAGCTGCCGTGCAGGAGCCTGGTGTCTTTTGATCAGGGTTGTCAGTTCGAGCCCCATCCTCAGTATGGAGGAGAAGGAAGGAAGGAAGC
>NC_043715.1:76125-91074 GCF_006229205.1 Suricata suricatta
GAAGGAAGGAAGGAAGGGGGGGACGGAGGGAGGGAGGAAGGAAGGGACGGAGGGAGGGAGGAAGGAAGGAAGGAAGGAAGGGGGGGACGGAGGGAGGGAGGAGGGAAGGGACGGAGGGAGGAAGACAGAAGGAGGGAAGGAGGGGACGGAAGGAGGGAAGGAAGGAGGAACGAACAGACGGACGGACAAACGAAGGGCTGGCTCGAAAACCCAGGCAGCTGAGCCCCCACCACGCAGGCTGGTGGAAATACCGAACATGCACCAGCCTGACATCCCATCCATGGGAGACACCGGTCAAAGAAAGCCGAGATTCAGCCCCCCATTCCTGCCCTGAAGGCCAAACCCCGCTCTGGGACGCAGGAGGCATCTTGCTGATGCGGGTCCGCTCCTGAGCCCAGGACGAAGTACAAGGAGGGAGGCGGGCAGAAACTCACAACCAGGACCTGCTTGTCCCTCTCGTAGTTCCCGAGCTGCTTCTGCATCTCGTTCATGTCGTCCCGAGCCTTCTGGAGAGGCTCCGCCAGGCGCCTGTTCTGCATGGACACCTCCATCATCTCCTTCTCGAGCTGATCTTCCTTCTTGCGCATACCCTCCATCTGCTCCTGTTGGCACAAGTGCAGGTGTGGAAGGGGTTCGGCAGGCGGAGCTGAGGTCTTCGGGGTGGGGGGAGAGCCATGAGCCCTCCTGCCCCCGAAGGGCAGTCCTGAAGACCGAGGCCTGTTTAATATACAGGCAGAGTAACTCTGCAGTCTTTGCTTATTCTGAACCTTCTAGGAAGGCTGCTACCACGCAAATGGAGATCACACTTTTCCAGGATCCCAGGGGCGCCCCCACTGCAGGAACTCTGTCCCTGCCAGCACTGGCCTGCTGCCGCCCAAGCAGCCCCGCTGGCGCCCCCACTGCAGTTCCACACGGAGCGTTCGCCTGTCACATGTGTCCTTTTTCATCAGCCCCACCCTGGCCACAGTTGCCATGGCCATTTTCAGCTCCAGCTGTGGAGAGGTTCCATTATGAATTTCAAACAAGGACACCTGAGGGGCACTATCAAATATTTTTATAAGGAGGGTACTGGGCCTGATGGGGCTGAGCCCTAGTGTCGGGGCCCCTGGTCCAGCCAGCCCTAGTGCGGCACCTTGAGGGAGTTGATGAGAGCCAGGTTATTGAGAGTGATGTCGTTGTAGTAGTTCTTGATGTCTGTAAAGGCCTCTTCGTGCTGCCGCATCAGCATGTTGATCTGGCCATTCTTCCTCTCCTCCACCTCATGAATCTCAGTCTTCCTCCTCAGGTCAAGCTCATCCCTAAGCATCTTCATTTTTTTGTCATACTTGGCCTCAATTTCTGAAAGGCAGAAGCACATACAGAGCAGCCTGGCAGAGGAACAGGTGGCCCAGTGGCCATAAGCTGAGGGGCACCTGGGCAGCTCAGTCGGTTGAGCATCTGACTCTCAATTTCCACTCAGCTCATGATCTCATGGTTTGTGGGTTCAAGTCCCACGTCTGGCTCTGTGCTGATAGTGTGGAGCCTACTTGGGATTCTCTCTCTCCCTCTCTCTCTCTGCCCTTCCCCTGCTCATGCTCACACGCGTGCTCTCTCTCTCTCTCAAAAATAAACATTAAAAAAAAAAAAGAATAGATGGGCCTTCTAAACATGGCCCAGGAACATTAACCGGGACTTGTGAAGGCTGCACACACAAGCTCAGCCCAAACCCAGGACGGGGTCGGGTGGACGTCTCTCTGCTGAAGCTCACAGACCACATATTCAGCACACACGCCACTGTCTGCCTTCCCTGGCCTGTGGCAGGCACTGACAACCCATCCGGGATTTGGGTTCCAAACAACTGAGTATCGCTGGCCCCGGGGCTCTGTGGTCACCCAGGCTGACTCGAGAGCTTTGTTAGTGGGCCAGACTTTTCACATGGGAGTGTCCTCGGGCCGGAAGCTGTGGGAAAGACGGTCCCAAGAACACGGCCCATGAGGCCGAGTAACTGCCGCGCCTCTAACTGCTGGTCGGCGCCAGGAGCCAGGAAGTAGGTGGTAATTACAACCTCCCCAGCATGCATGGAACTAGGTTGTTCTGGGATCTGAGCCATCCGACAGCCTGGGAAATGACCGCATTTTCCCTCTGCATGGCTAGGCCATTCTAACCTGGTTTCCGCGCCCCGGATTAGCAAGCCCTAGAGGTAAAGTTCCTTCCGACAGGATGCTGCTGAGACACTGACCTCGCACTTGCCTCTTGAAGTCATCCCGCATCTTGGTGACCTCCTCGCTGTGCTTCTGCAAAGGCAGAAAAGCAGGCCGTGACTAGGTGACAGACGCACACAGAAGCCTCCCCCCCGGGGCTGGCCCTGCCTCGGCGGTGTGGAAAATCCAACTCCGTAAACCACGTGCTGTTTCTGGAGAAGGCTGGGTCTCGCTCATCTCCAAGCTCACGGACCGTGCTCAGAATAACGTGGTTCAGTACCTTCCATGTTTCATGATTCACTTTCCCTGGCTAATGACACAATGCTAACAGATGTGCTAAACACTGACCTTGTGTGGACCTTAGCTCAGCTTGCCCTCAGACTGGAGAGCACTGGCCATGTCTACACAGACCTGCAGGTTCTCTCTGGATGCCTGACAGCCTGCCTCCGCTGTGATGTATAGCAGTGTGAACAATTATTCTGACAGTTATATATAAAGGTTTTAAATTAAAAACTTGGATTGTTTTCATAGGGTAGTATTTTTGCACAAAGGGGAATTCTGACCATGTAACTTGCATATCCAGGCCTCAGGTACGCAGACGGCCTCACAGTCACTAAATTCCCTGGAAAGTTGTCTGGCAGCAAAGACCAGACTATTCTCGCAGGCCCAAGACTTCACGGTCGGCCTTCACTCTAAACTTTTTTCCAAGTTTAGTTGAGGCTGCGTTGCTTCCAGGCATGAGGCCAGTGTCAGCAGAGTCTTCTGAACCCACCGCCAGGAAGAGCCAAAGTCACACGCGTCTTCCCTCTGCCCAAAACCTCCGAGGTTCCCCCAACCACACCCAGGTCCTAAGTTTGTCTTCTGATGCCAACAAGCTCTGACCCATCTGCGCTGCCTTCTTGCCCCTTGTTCCTCGGGGCCTTCATACCAGCCCATCTCTGCCTTCTCCAGACCTGGTCTCCCTAAACCCGGCTCAGCCCCCACCGCCTTCCAGTCTTTGCCCAAATGTCACCTCAATGAGGCATTCCCAGAATTCCTTGTGGAAGAATGCAACCCTAACCTCAATCCCCTGCATCCCTTCCCTGCATTGCTCTCCCCACAGCATGTGTGCCTGTGGATGTGCCCTGTGTGTCCAACACTTCATTCTACCTTTTGCCTCCTTCCTGGACCGTCAACCGCACGTGGGCAGTCATTCTCCCAGTCCTGTTCCCTGTATGTCCCCAGAGATCAGAACAGGGCTTGGCACCTATGGGCACTCAGCAAATGAATTTCAACCTCCACCTGGAACCCCCAAGCCTCACTTGGGAAGGACCAAAAAGTCAGCCAGGCGCTTATGAACAGCCTGCTATGTGAAAAACTGCTACGGTCACGTGGGGGCTGGCATACCGGACGCTTTAATGGTGGTATACATTTCTAAATGCACCTGACAGGCTCCCTGAGGAAGCAGACAGGTGTCGGCAGCACACGGAGAGGGACCCTGGGCTGGATTTTCCCCTTGGGAAGTCACTTTGTTGCTCATATCTGAAATAGAATCTGAAACAGAATTCTGTACTTGGCTCCCAAATGGAATTTGTCCATTTTTTATATATTTCAATTAATTGCCAAAATGTAGGAAGCTTCTAGCCAAAATATGAATTCCCAGTTAAGTTGAATAATCAGGAGTTCACGGTCTCCAGCGGCCAGTCAGGCACTGGTGACCCTCACACCTACCAGCCGCAGGTTCTTCACCACCACCTCGTTGGCCAGCTCCTGCTCCTTGAGCTCCACCTTCAGTGCCCGCATGTCCTTGCGCAGTGCACCCTCCTGCGTGCGGTGCTCCTTCTGGGCCAGCTTCATGGCCACGGTGCCTTCGGCCTTCATCTCTGTCAGGTTGTTCTGATGCTCATACAGCAGGTGCTTCACCTTCTGCTTGTACACCTGCAGGCAGTGAGAGCACCACTTGCTGCCCTGCACACTCTCACCCAGGCCCCTGCGTGTGCATGCTCGCCTGCAGGCACATACCCTCCTTTTTTAATGTTTTATTTATTTTGAAGAGAGAGAGAGAGAGAGCACATGCATGAGTTGGGGAGAGGCGGAGAGGGGGACAGAGGATCTGAAATGGGCTCCAAGCTGACAGCAGAGATTTCGATGTGGGGCTCAAACTCACACCCCAGGAATCATAACCTGAGTCAAAGCCAGACACTTAACCGACTGAGCCCCCCAGGTGCCCATGCACATACCCTTTTATAAGAAATACTTCCATGAGGCACCTCGGTGGCTCAGTCAGTTCAGTGTCTGACTCGTGCTTTCAGCTCAGGTCATGATCTCCCATGTTGGGTTCTGCAACGGAAATGAAGCCTGCTTGGGGTTCTCTCTCTCTGCCCTTCCCCCACTCATTCTCTCTCTCTCACTCTCTTTCTCAAAATAAAAAAACTTAAAAAAAAAAACACCTTCATTCCCCAGTGTAAAGGATACAAAGGGCTGTGACCCACAAAGCAAGGAGAGAAAATGCCCCCCAGCCCCTCGTCCAGCTCTTCTGTCCCACACGGTGTGCCCAGCAGGGAGAGGCAGGCTGGCACCATTCACCTTGATCTCCACCTGGTGCCTCTCCTCGGCCTCCTCCATCTCCCGGTCCTTGTTCCGCAGCTCCGCCTTCTTCTCCTCCAGCTGCCGCCGCGTGATCTCCCAGAAGGTGTGGATCTTGTCCCGCTCCAGCTGGAAGTAGTTGCGCTCCTCACGCTCCCTGTCCAGCTCCTCGCGGATGCGGCCCACGTGCTCCTCCACCTGCCAGGCAGAGCCCCGCCGTGAGGACCCGGAGGGGGCCCGCCCACCGCACAGGAGAGAGAAGGGCCACTCTCACCTAAAAACAAGTAAGAACTAAAAGTAAGAAGTTAGAATATGATGCTAGAAAGATCCCAAGGACGGGACTCATTCAGAAAATAGCAGCAAACCTTGAACGTAGCCAATAATCATAAAATGATTATATCCTTTCATTCATTCCCAGGAATTTATACTTGAGAAATTTCTCAAAAGAACACAAGAGTTGGGCTCCTGGGGGGCTCAGTCGGTTGGGCGTCCAGTGTCGGCTCAGGTCATGGTCTCACCGCTCGTGAGCTCCAGCCCCGCATCGGGCTCTGGGCTGACAGCTCTGATTCTGATTCCGTGTCTCCCTCTCTCTCTCTGCCCCTCTCCCGCTCACGTTCTGTCTCTGTCTCTCAAAAATAAATAAATGCTAAAACATTTTTAAAAAAGGAAGAACACAAGTGTTATCTGCTCAAAGATATTAGCCCGCCATAATTACAACAGCAAACAAATTTTAAAGGAAGTAAAATCTGAGATGATTTTAAGTGCGGAAATGGTGGAGAAATTAGAGTAAACATCCTAGAAGATTATATGACCCAAAGACACATGAATATGACAGTGATGGAGCGGCATGTACACACACTCACAAAACAAAGCTAAATCTACAAACATTCACCTTTAGGGAGCCTGGGCGGCTCAGTCAGTTAAGCATCTGACTCGATTTCAGCCCAGGTCATGATCTCACGGTTTGGGACTTTAAGCCCTGCATCTGCACTGTCAGCACAGAGCCTGCTTGGGATTCTCTCTCTCCCTCTCTCTCTCTGCCCCTCCCTTGCTCTCTCTCAAATTAAATAAATAAAACTTAAAAAAAAAAACCACACTCACTCTAAAGATATATGCTAAGCAAAAAAAATACACAAAACCAGAAGACCCCCTAACAGTCAAAAGGGTTTCGTCCAAAGCCCACTGCAAATAGGCAAATAGGTTAATTATTTTTTAAAAGTAGGGCAGGCTCTTGGCTTTCTTGGGAATTTCATTTCCATCAACAATTGGTCATCTTCTGAGCATAACTTCAGGACACTTATTGTGAAGTTTTTCTCTCCTGATGAGCCCACTCCCCGCAGGAAAACCACATTTCTCACTTCAAGAGAAGGCCAAGGGCGCCTGAGTGGCTCAGTCAGTTGAGCATCTGACTCTTGATGTTGGCTCAGGCCATGACCCCAGGGTCGTGGGGTCGAGCCCCATGTCAGGCTCTGCACTGAAAGTGGAGCCTGCTTGGGATTCTCTCCATCTATCTCCCTCTGCCCCTCTGCCCCTCTCCCCCACAAATAAACAAACCTTTTTAATTTTTTTTTCTTTTTCGAGAGAGACAGATAGACAGAGCACAAGAGGTAGCAGCAGAGGGAGAGGGAGACACAGACTCCCAAGCAGCTCCAGGCTCTGAGCTGTCAGTGCACAACCTGACGTGGGGCCCGAACCCACAAACCGTGAGATCATGACCTGAGCCAAAGTCAGTCGCTTAACCCACTGAGCCGCCCAGGCGCCCCCAAATAAACATTTTTTTAAAAGGGAGAGAAGGGCGCCTGGGCAGCTCAGATGCTTAAGCGTCTGACTTCAGCTCAGGTCATGATCTCACAGTTCACGGGTGTGAGCCCCACATCGCACTCTCTGCTTCCGGCAAAGAGCCCGCTTCAGATCCTTTGTCCCCATCTCTCTCTGCCCCTACACCATTCATGCTCTCTCTCAAAAAGAAATTAAACATTAAAAAATAATAAAAATAAGTAAATAAAATGAATTAAAAATTTTAAGAAGGGAGAAGGCCAAGACAACAAGCAGCCAGCGCTCTGCGGGGAGGGGCCTGGGCGGGCTCCCCTCCCCATCAGGGTCTGACGAGGGCATCAGCAGATGACAGTGTCTTCATGTCACAGACCCTTAGGATCTAGACTCAGACAAATATCCTAAACCAGGCTCCTACCTACTTCGACTGACTCACAGTGTTAGATTTCACTCAATATTTAGGTTTCTTATAAATATCCAGATTTCTAGCTTACCTTTGAAAATCAGAAAACAGACCACAGTGGAGCCCAATGCCCTCAAGGCAGCCATCCAATGAACTGAGTGCAGCTGTCCCCAGTCCCTCACCCCTGCCTGGACCCTACACAGGTCTGAGGTGTCAGTGCCCACATGTGCACACAACCCCTGCTGTCTGTACTGGCAGGGACAAGAAGTAAACAGGGGCACAAACAGCTCAACTGACAGGGCGACGAGACATGCAGTCCCTTCTCTACACAGCGGCCTCGGGGTTCTCTCCAAAACACAACACAACCCCTCGCCACCTCCTTAAACTGCTTACGGTTTCCCTGCACGTAAAATAAAGCAACTCTTCACTCGTGTACAACAGCCTATGTCCAGCTCGTCAACTTCAGCGCATGTCACTCCCGTCTCCTTTGTATCTACATCTTCTCTTAAAACTATCAAGTCACTCATTAACACTAACCCACAAGCTGATGTGGGACCCTCGGCTGGCCCGTATCAGACACTCGTGGGTCAGACGTCAACACGGAGGCTGGCGGGGCCACTGCACCTGCTCTCGGGATTCACCATGTGCTGTGGTGTTTAGAAGCCTTTTAACTGGAATTAATGTCGTCAAAATGGGTAAGTGGCTTAAAATAATTCCGGCTGTTTCATGGCCAATAAAATAAACAATATTATATATGCATATGACAGCTCAGTAAGCACCAGGTGCATCAGAGGATAGGACTGAAAGGATATAGAGAAATTTGAAAATAGTTTTTATTTCAGAAAATCATTTCCTCCCAAATCGCTACCACCCTATTTAAAGATGTCTTCCATGTAGCTCTACCTGTACTGGTGCTTCGTTTTAGTATTTACTGTGCGTGAGCTTTGGAGCCAATGAGAAGCATGGACGTGGGAGGGGGCGTGTCTTGGGTCAGGACACAAGCACAGGCGCCCCGACTGAGGGGAGATGGAGGACCCGCGAGAGACGGTCTGCAAGAGGCTCGTGAAGACAACAGCCAGGGACAACTTGGAACAACCTTCGCCAGTCCCATCCCCAGCCCAGCACTGGGCCGAGACACTGCTCACCTGCTCCTTGCTCATGTCCTCCGGAGCAAGCCCGTCAACAATTGGGGTGCCTTTGGTTTTCCCTCTCTTCCCTTTCTTCTTGGGCGCCTTTGATTAAAGAACAGATGATTGGGTAAGAAAGGGAGGCCTGGCTCTGCTTAACTCCCAGGCTCTCTGGGAGGGGGGGCACCTGTCTTGGTACCTCGATCCTGCTGCTCATTGTCGCATGCCCCACCTGGGGCAGCACATCCCTCTGCCCTAGGGTTTCCCCACCCTCATCCACCCACACATTCTCTGTTGACACCTTTGGAGAGACAAGGAAAAAATCTTTTTCAGAAGAGAACATTTTCTCCCTCGGAAAGGAAGGGAGGGTGAAGTCATTCCAAATCCTTTCCTTGGTATGTGGCAAAGACCTCCTTTGGGGTACGTGCAAAATACTTGTACTTGGTCAGGACAACCCTAACACCACACTGTCAAATGTTACCATGTTGGCTATAATGCTGGGTCACTGCCATAGAGTAACCTGCAAGACACTGTTCAGTAAGTACAAGGAGAAATGTCTCCATAGCAATGGTCACAAGTGATGACATGAGGCTTCCTTTCTTCCAAATACAAAACTCCTTCAGAGACCCAGGGGCGCCTGGGGGGCTCAGTCAGTTAAGCATCTGACTCTGGATTTTGGCTCTGGTCATGATCTCACAGTTTGTGGGATCAAGCCCTGTGTCGGGCTCTGAATTCTCTCTCTCCCTCTTGGCTCTGCACCTCTCCTGCTCACGCTGTCTCTCCCTCAAAATAAATAAATAAGCCTTAAAAAAAATCCTCAGGTCGTGTCAGTGGCTATGTCAGTTAAGTGCTCCACTTTAACTCAGATAATGATCTTGCAGTTTGTGGGTTCGGGCACCGCATCGGTCTCTGTGCTGACAGCTTGGAGCCTGGAGCCTGCTTTGGATTCTGTGTCTCCCTCTCTCTCTGCCCCTTCCCTGCTCATGCTCTGTCTCTCTGTTTCTCAAAAATAAATAAATGTTAAAAACAACAACAAAACCCAAAGTGAGCACCGCTCTGAAATAGGCAGTTCACTCTGTTTCTCTCTCTCTCTCAAAAATAAACAATAAAATAAATACATAAATAAAGAAATCCTTGAAAGAAGCCTTGTCAAGGGCTGAAGCAGACACCACTCACCATGGGTGTGCTGTAAACGGCTCACCACACAGACCTGCTCATTGTGTCATTTGCTTTTAACAACTCTGACAAGTTGGGAGGACCTCCCACCTTCACTCACCTCTCAAGGGCCGCTGCTCAAGCAGATATGGAATTTCCAAATCCTTATCTTTACGCCTAGACTTCTCCCAACTCTGTGACCCATGCTTTTGTGCCTGTGTGAATCTCCATGTTTCTGTAATGCATTTGTGTGTATGTGTCTAAACATCCCTACTAAGGTTTTCATATGTGTATATGCACGTCTACATGTCTCTGTAACATGCTTATGATGACAAAAATTTTTTTACATGGATATCTTAGAAAACACAGAAGAGCAAAAAGTAAATAGGAAAATCACCCATATTCCCACAAGGTAGTGATAAACATAAGTATTTTAGTGATCTTCTCCAGTTAATTTTAAAAGACTCATCCACTAAAATCTTTACTCCTAATATACGGCCCTCTTTCAAATCCCTCTACTTCAACAAGTCACCCCATCAGGAGGCAAAAGTTCATCACTATTGGTAATTCACAGCCGACGCAGGGGCTTGCTGCAGCTCTTGGAGAGCTAATGGCCCGCGTGCTACATCTTCCCAGAAAATGCACTACTCAACACTTCTGTATCATGGGTGCCAGGGCAGCTGAGGGCCCTAATACAGGAGAGAGACAGGGATGAAGGACTGGCGAGGCACTGAGCTCCCGGTCCTGCTTTTCACGGGACAGGCCTGACTCCTAAGGGGCTCTCCAAGAAAAGGGCAGCTCCTGGATCCCAAGACTGTGTCCAGGACTCCTTGCTGTAGAGGGAACTCTGGCCTCGGCGGTACGCCTTGGGCTCTCCATCCCAGAGACTGGGGGTCCTAGGGTATCCCCTGAATCCGACTGTGCTCCATGGGACCCTATGATGTCAGACTCCAGGTCCCAAGGATCGGAGGACTGAAACTTCCATTCCAAATAGGAAATCCTGTTGTCCCACGTTCTGTTTTCTGGACAGGTTGATCTCGGGGTGGGGGCGTAGGGGGCGGAGGTTCTAGGAGTACCGCTGTGAGCACAGGATCCGAGAGATCCCAGATCTCTCAGCTCCAAGTGCGTGCGTGATGCGGGATCCGTAGCACCCCATGCTCTCCCCGTGGGGACGCTACAAGAGCACCAAGGCCTCAACTCCAGGAACCCAGAGCTCCAAGCTTCCCCATTCTTGGGCCTCAGTGTGCACAGGTCCCGGGGACCCAGGCCTCCCCATCCAGGGGCCTCTCTGCGCGCAGGGCTGGCTAACCAAGGAGCCCCCGGCCCCCTCGGAGACCCTACCCAGAACCCCGCGCCTTCTCACCATGGCTCTGGCTGTCGATTCCCGCCGCGACCTGCAGACAGACTCGCCCGCCCTGGCGAGGCTGCACGGTCTCCCGGCAACCGAGGGGCGGTCCCGCGCGAAGTCTCGAAGATCCTCGCGATATTCGGCCACCCTGGGCAGTCCCTTGCAACAGCGGAGGAGAGTTCCTAGCAACGCGCGCTAGGCGGTGCCTGGGGTCGCCCGAGTCGGGTAGGTCTTACCCGCGGCGCGGTATCAACGACACACTCGATCTCGCCGAAGCCCCTAAACACAATTCGTTGGGGGACTGTGGTGTCTTTTGCGTGTCTCCCCGACAAGAACTTAAGCTCCATGGAGAGGGAAGGAACTGTTTTGTTTACTTCTTACCTACAGCGCCTAGAACAACGGTACATAGCAGGTGTTCAATAAGAATTCCTTCAGTGAAGGAGGGAGACAGGAAGGAAAGAAAGCTCTGCCACCCAAGGCTCCCAGATGTTATGCAAACTGGATTCAACTTTGGGCTGAGATTACGCCCATGGGCCACACCCACCCTGCCCACCTTTGAAAATTCCTCCCACCAGCTGCCTCGGCGAGGATGGAAGATAGCCGGGTTTCCGCAAACCATCAGAACAAAACAAAAATAGGAAAGAAAAATATTTCCCGGCTAGCTCCACAGTTTTGAAATCAGCACGTTTCTCCTTCTCTGCCTGAGGAGGCCTCCTCTGTGGCCGCCTGTCCTCATGTTGGGGAAAAACTAGAAACCTCTGCTAGAGGTTTCCAACAGGCACTGCAGAAAAAGAGTTCTGAGTTTCCTTTCCCAACCTCTTGCTCTGAAAACTGCAATCATCATATGATTTTGCAAGTGAATTTCCGATCCCTGCCACCAGCCTGTTGCCGAAGTGCGTCACTCTCTGTCAATCAGAAGACTAATAAGAGTTTGTCATAAGCAGGTGCCCAACTTTATACACGATTGTCCTCTTTTTTTCTACACCCTCTACTTTAACATCTTCCTAACTAGTGATTTTGCAGGAGGTCATGTGTTCCTATCTGTTTGGCGATGGAGAAGATTCCAGAATCTTCTCCCCCATGGAGAGTTGCACTGGGGACAAAGTGTGAGTAATGAAAAAGAGGTTGGGTGAGCTTGGATCTGCCAATCCCACCCAAGGAAGAAGATGCCTCGTGACCTGGGCTTGCTTAGGCCCCAGGCACGCACCCAGAGACAGGGATATGAGAGCCACAGTGAGGACACTGAGGGGCTACCTGTTTGCCCACATAAGCCCTGACTGCTCTTGGACTGGAGCAGCCAATCGGAAGGACCCATCTTGCACAGAGCCATAATTTATTTATAGCAGGTGCTGAGGCCTTTGTGAGGTCTGGTCCTGTCCCTGTGCCTGGGTAGCCAAGGGCCTACGCCTCTGTGCCAGACACCATTGGCCTGATAGGGACCTCCTCCCCCAATGCCAGGGCCTCCCAGAGGGGGCTTGTCGGGCGAGACAGTGCAGCTGGGTAGCACAGAAGGGTAAGTATTGTTATTTAACACTTACTTTGGCCAACCCAATATGCTAGGTACCTCATGCTGATTGGCTTTTTTGCTTTAGAAGTCTGGGAGTTCTGAAATAAATGCTTTAACAAGAATTCCTTTCAGCAAAAAGGGCAAGAATAAGAAGGTTAGCTCAGGATAACGAGACAGGGAATCCATTTGTCCAAACCAGCAGCATCGCTTAGTTTGTCAGTATGGGTTGCAGAGATGAATAGGTACAGAGAGCCCTGGCTGACAGCTCCGCGGGCTCCTGACAAGACCTAAAGTGACCTATGCTTTTCATATTGGATTTGAGTTCAGATTCTTAGAAAAGAGTCTTTTCTTCACATGTGTGGCTCAAGATGCTTTTATTCAGCATCAAGCTGTGCAGCTCTGAAACCCAGATAAATGGCATCTGAGTTTCCTGCAAAATCACAGAACAGATGTTAATACATACAAGCCCACTGACCATATTGTCTAATGTCTGGCTCTTCCTCCCGCCTGCTTACTTGGTCAGTCAGGTAAACTGCCTCAGACCAGTGCATCAACTCAGTAGATGCCTGGATGTGAAGATAACAAAGTACTGCAGGGGCACCCGGGGGGCTTAGTCAGTTAAGTGTCTGACTCTTGATTTCAGCTCAGGTCATGTTCTCATGGTTCATGGAATCAAGCTCCGTGTAGGCTCCATGTTGACAGCAAGGAGGCTGCTTGGGATTCTCTCTCCTTCTCTCTCCCTCTCTCTCCCTCCCCTGCTTGTTCTCTCTCTCTCTCTCCTTCTCCCTCTCTCTTTCAAAATAAATAAATACACTTTTAAAAAGATAACAGAGTACTGGAGAAGACTGGACTCTCATTTAGAGATAAATAGTGAGGTATTCACAAATGAAATCACATAATGTGTAGGATCTGCTTCAAAACAATCAAGCAATGAAGGGAGGTGACTGATGGTAGAGAGGAAACATGATCAGCCATGAGTTGGTAACTGTTGGATCTGGGTGTCGGGTACAAGCAGGTTAAATTGCGCTATTCTCTCTCCTTTTGTTTGAAAATGTTCTTAATGAAAGGTTCAAAATAAACCAACACTTGCCTCTGGAGTCAGATCACCTGCTGCTTACCAGCTGAAATGCTTAGACGAAGTCCCCTCTGAGTCCACCCATTCTTCACTCAAAGAGGGAAAAGTCTTAAATAACTGCTATTACAGTTACTATGGCTGCATAACAGGTTCCCCCCCCCCCAAAATAATGGCTTGATACAGTAACAATATCATTTTTGTTCATGAGTCTACGACTCAGACAGGATTCGGTGGGGGACAGCTCAGCTCAGGTCCACAGAACGCCCCCAGAAGGGTGGCTCAAAGGCGGGGTCTCATGCCTGCCCACTGCCTGAGACCTGAAGTCCGGTCTCCGGGCTACGGCCGGCCAGAACCTGCTCAGGTGGCCTCTTGAACAGCCTGGGCTTCCTCACATGAGGTGGCCAGGTTCCAGGGGGTTTTCTGAGGGAGAGGTGAGTCCCTCTGATGATCCAACTTTAGAAGTCACATGGTACCACTTCTGCCACACTCTATTGGCCAGAGCAGTCAGAAGCTTTGCCCAGGTTCAAGCAGAAAAAGTCTAGATGAGGGAGTGTCTTGATAGGAGTGGAAAGGTTCTGGAAATGGAATCAGAAATACCAATCTGACCATTTTGAGAAAATACAGCCTGCCACCCCAGCTCGCTCTGAACAGCCAGTACCCATCCTCTGCCACGATTTCCCAGAGCACTCACTGGCTTGCTTATGTCTCCACCACCCATCCTATAACTCAGTTTTGTCCCTGAAAGACCAAACTCTCTGCCTTTTGGGGTCACATGGAGGCCAGTGGCTCACAGCAAGGGCTGGTTCTACTGGGTCATGAAATCAGTTTAGAAGGTTGCAAACTGCAGTTTTTGTTTTCATTTGTTTTGTAAACTAAAGAAAACCGGGAGCCATTAGCCAGCCTCACTGACTGCCAGTCTCAAAGGCTGTGGGTTCCCTGTAACCGGAGTGGGGCTGGGCAGTGAGGGCCTTCCTTAGGTGGCTCAAACTGTATGGATCACCTGCCTTTGAGAGGGTCCCTTTCCTGCAAACGCCAAGTTAATACCCACCTCCCCCCTCTGTGGGCCTTTTCCACTCCCAGCTGGGAGCAAACCCTTTCTCCCTGATGCTTTTCTGCGGTTGGTTTTGTTTATATAAAAGTGCAGTCTTTGGGCTTACATTCAGACCCTCTGGCTTCCAGTGCCTGGCTGTGAAAGGTTGGTCCAGGTAACCTACCCATTCTGTGCTCAACTACTTCACCAGGAAAAACAGGACACCATCTTCTTTAGATCTCTGGGAGAATTAATGAGATACTGTACACAAAGAACTTGACACAGGGACGCATTCCAGGGGCGTGTGTTTGCGGTTCTCAACGCGCCCAGATCCTGCCTTCCTTCCCGGGGCGCCCTGGCTGCCGGCTACCATCTCCCTACCTCCCATTCCCCACCCGCGCCCTAGCCCAACCCCATCCCCAGTATTCCCTATAGTATTAACCACAATCTGCAATTCTTTGCTTACAGGCCGGGGGGTGTGGGCGCCGCCTTAGCCTCTCCTCGTGCCTCCCCTCCATGGCCAGCGAGGCATCTACGAGTAGCCGGCACCCCATAAATACCTGGGGGTGAACAAAAATGACGGAAGTCGGCGCGGAGGCTGGAGGAGTGTGCGCGCTGGGGGCGCAGAGGGCGCTAGAGTGGCTTCGGCCCCGGGCCGCCGCCGCCGCCGCCGCCGGACGCGCACGGGTCCGCAGCGGGAGAGGTCTGTGCGAGAGACGGTCCGCAGGGCCTGGGACCGGCAGGGGGCGCGCGCGGGGCCGGGCGGGGCCGCACCTGTGCTGCGGG
>NC_043715.1:91174-149492 GCF_006229205.1 Suricata suricatta
GGACGCCGGCCCCGGAGGTGAGTGTGGCCCCAGTCCCCAGAAGTCCCCGAGCCGCTCCTTCCCCGCAGACAGCACAGCCCCTTACCCCCGGGCCCACTCGTCGGCCGTTCCCGGGGGCCGCAAACACCCACCGGTAGCTCGGAGTCGAGCCTGGCAGGAGCCGGAGGGAGCCTGGCCTGCCGCCGCCGGGGAATTCACGCCGGGGGCCTCTCCCGGGAACTGCCCCCGCGCTAGGCTGGGGGCGCACGCACCGCGTCCCCGCCCCCTTGTCTTCTGCGCTTCAGGCCCCCGCAGCCGCCAGGCGCACTCCTGGGTGGTTGGCCCAGAGTTTTGTGCCGAACCCGATCCCAGCAGAGCCGGGGTTCTGGGGGTCGGGGCATGGGGCGTGTCTGGGCCGTAGTTTGGGGTCCGGGTCGGCGAGGCGTGGGGTTCGCCGCTGTCCTCCTGCGCCGCGCATCCGCTTTGTTCGTCCAAGTCGCAATTCACCAAGGGCTAGGGCAGGAACGCGGCCTCTGGGATCCTGCAGGGCACCGCGCTTGGGTAGGGCCTGGGGGCATGGGGGGAAAGGCGGGCTGTGCACCTGGCCTGGCCTTCAGGGGGGCCTGCCCCCAAGCTTGCAGGGGTTGTCGGCCTGGGTGAGGCACAGGGGCGCCCACATCTGGGAGGGCAGGTGTGCACGGAGGCTGCCTGGAAGCCTCTGTCAGCTCTTGGTGACTCTGGCGTTTGAGATTCTATCAAGGTCTCCCCTCTTGGAGTCTGGGCCAGACAGGGTGGCAGCTGGTAATGAGAGGAAAACTCTAGGAACCCCATTTCAGAGTCCTTTCAGGAAGAGTGTTGGGACGCCCTCAGTGCCTCCACTGGCCTGGCCAGGCCCCAGATGCATCATGGGTTTCCTGGAGGTCCCATCCCAGGGAGCCACTCTTGACCGCACAGGGACCTGTGGAGGGACACCAGCCACATCAGCGACCTCATCTGGAGCCCAAATGGATGGCGGGAGGTGGGGGGGGGGGTGTCCTGAAGCAATGGGCCCACCCACTGCTGTGTCTGCAGTCTACGCTGGGCAGGTGCATCCCACACAGCTGTCTGGAGGACCTTGTCACCCTGCAAGTGCCACCAGACACACCCAGAGCTGGTGGGTGTGGGTTTTCTTTGTTTTGTCGTTTGTGGAATGGATCCACCTTTTTCTTGCTATTGACAGTACCAGGACCCCAGAACTTCTCAAAGGCGGCTTTGAGGGGATGTGAAGGGAATGGTGAGGGCTGGAGAGCACAGAACTCTGAGATGTGGGCAAAGCAGCTTGGCCTTCAGTTCTCATGCCCACTTCTGTCCGTGGGGACAGACTCACTTCCCATGCAGGGCTGTGGGAACCCTGAGTGAGATGAAGAGGGAAACTGTTTGGGGGAGGGGCTTTATGATTTCAGCTTCTGAATCCCATTTACTCATTCAGTGCACAGGTGCCTACTCTGTGCAGGAGTAGGGGTGGGAACACAGCAGGGACAGATGGGGCCACACTGACTGGGCCCATTCCCTTGTCACCTAGTAGCCATTTCCTGCCTACACGGTGGCCTGGTGATCTCCAATCTGTGGGATCTCGTGAGGTCAGGAGGCTCTGTCATTCTCGAAGCTCGCTGACTCTTCAGAACTTTACTCTGGAGCACGTGGGGCACACAAAGGAGCGGAACGGTGTGGTACAGCTCCATGTGCCGCCTCCCAGCTGCTCCAGCAGACCTCCCTTCAGGACTAATTTGCAGCCAATCCTGACATATTATTTCATCTGTATTTCTGAAAGTATCTCTAAAAGATAAGGTCTTCACAGGCCATAATGAAGATCCCATTTTTGCACCTAAATGAATTAACGATTTGGTTTTTAATGTTTATTTTGAAAGAGAGAGACAGAGAGAGGGAGCACATGAGCATGAGGGAGAAGCGGGGAGGGGGGGTCTTGGGCTGGCTCATACATTCGACAAACATCTATGGTGGACCTACTGTGTGCCAGGACCAGAGAATCCCAAGCAGGCTCCATGCTGTCAGTGCAGAGCCCAACGTGGGGCTCAAACTCACAAACTGTGAGATCATGACCTGAGTGGAAATCGAGTCAGACACTTGACCGACTAAGCCACCCAGGCACCCCAACAATAATTTCTTAATATCAAAGTTTGCAGACATGGAAATGAGAAAGGAGGCAGTGCACTTCTTGAAGGGCCCCAGCTGGGGAAAACCAAGGTTGTGACCCCACCAAACTCCAAGTCTGTCTGAACAGCCACAGGGAGAGGCCATGGCCCTGGGCTCAGGAGGCTGAGCCTTGGCAGGGCCCACCCAGCACCCTCAAAGCCCAAGGACCAGGGGCCAGGGAAACGGGATATGAGTGCCCCCACCTCTGTGACCATCTTTCCGTCCCCACTGCAATTCTGTCATACCTAGTCATTCATTCGCTTCATTAATTTGTTCATCTGTTTGTGCAGCACACCTCCTCGGTGCTTAGGGCAAGGCCCAGGGCACACGGCAGGGAACTTGAGATTTGGGCCAATCTCAAATTGTGCTGGAAAGTAGGTTGGCAGCAGAGCACAAGGTAACCCTGTCACATCCACTCGTGTTGGCAGCCAGTGCTGGGGGCAGGACGGTGCACCCACTTGCCGTCTCCATGGGGCCCTAGTTCGCTGTCTGCACGGGTCAGGGCAGCAGCGGCCCCTGCAGGGGCTCGAAGGGGGCTGCACGGAGCTGAGAATCACAACATTGCTGCCCCACACCCTGGCCCAGGTGCCCCGGGGGCTGCTGAGCCCACCCAGCCAGCTGCTCAGCCAGGCTGTCAGCACACCTGCCCCACACCTGCTGGGTCTCATCAGCAGGTGGGAGATCAGCTGTGGGTCTGGTCCATGGAGAGGCGATTCCTAGCACAGATGGAGTAACTGTGGGGTCTTGGGCTGGCTCATACATTCGACAAACATCTAGGGTGGACCTACTGTGTGCCAGGACCAAGCCTAGGGCCTAGAGGTCACACTTCTCTTACCCACTCCCAGGCTCTGAGCCTGATGCCTGGTGCATAGTAGGTGTACAGCAATTGTTAGTGGATGTCTTGAGTCCTGGATTTGCCCTTCAGTTCCAGCCCAAATCAACCTTTGTTTCCATGAGGATTTTACAATTTTATTTTTAAGTAATCTCTACACCAAAATAGGGCTCGAACCCACAACCCCAAGACCAAGCATCCTATGCTCTACTTACTGAGCCAGCCAGACACCCTTGAGGGTTTCTTTTAATTGATGTATAATTCACATATCATAAAACTCACACTTTTAAAGCATACAGTACAGTGCTTTTAGTGTATTCACAGAGTTGTGCAACCACCACCATCATCTAATTTTAGAATATTTTCATCAACTCCGAGGGCCGGGGGTGGGGGTGGGGGGGAACTAGGTGGCTCAGTTGTTAAGTGTCTAACATCGGCTCCAGTCATGATCCTGTCATGATTTCGTGGTTCGTGAGTTCAAGCCCCGTGTTGAACTCTGCCCTGCCCATGCAGAGCCTGCTTAGGGTTCTCGCTTTCTCCTCTCTCTCTCCCCCCTACCCAGCTTGTGTTTTTTTCTCTCTCAAAATAAACTTAAAAAAAAAAAAAAGGTGTATATATACATATTCTCTCCCCATTCCACACACACACTCCAGCTTCTGGAAACCACCATCTACTTTCTGTCTTTTCTAATCTACTTTTCTATTTTTAAAACTTTTTGCTTTTATTTTTTAATTTTTTTAATGTTTATTCTTGAAAGAGAGAGAGTATGAGTGGGGGAGGAGGAGAACAAGAGAGGGACACAGAATCTGAGGCAGACACCAGGCTCTGGGCTGTCAGCTCAGAGCCCTACTTGGACCCCGAACTCATGAGCCATGAGACCACAACCTGAGCCGAAGTCGGATGCTTAACTGACTGAGCCACCTAGGTGCCCCTAAAATTTTTTGTTTTTAATGTTTATTTATTTTGAGAGGCAGAGAGAGGGAAGAAAGAATTCCAAGCAGGCTCTGCACTGTCAATGCAGAGCCCAAGGAGGGGCTTGAACTCGAGACCTGTGAGACCATGACCTATGCCAAAATCAAGAGTCAGATGCTACACTGACTAATCTACTTTTCTCTCTTATGGATTTGCCTGTTCTGGACATTTCATAGAAATATTACCATAATGCATGCGTGGCCTTTTTTGACCAGCTCCTTGCACTTACCCCAGTGTGTTCGAAGTTCTTCCGTGTTGTGTTTCAGTGCTTTCCTTCTTCTTCTATGGCTGAGTAATATCCCATTGTGTGGATGGGCCACATTTTGTTTCTCCATCATCCATTGATGGACACTGGGGTTTGACTCCGCTTTTCACTGTTGTAATACTTCAGTGAACGTTCATGTGTAGGTGTTTGTGTGGACGTGTGCTTTCAATGATCGTGGTTATAAGTGTGGGAATGAAACTTCAGGGTCTTGTGGCGGCTCTATCTGTAATCGTTTGAGGAACCACTAGGCTATTTTCCACAAGGGCTATACCACTGTACATGCCAACATCAATCCTGCTCCTTCCAAGGGGCTCAGAACCTTCTCTGTCCTTGGCAACTTCTGCCCTGGCATTCTGACTCTTAATCTCCATCACATTCTTCCAGACAAAAGTCAGTGTCCTTGATGGCAAAAGTTCCATCTTCTGCTTTTTCTTCCCCCCACAGCTTTGACACAGACCAGGGACCAGGGTTTAGAGTACAGACCAGACCAACTGCCAAGAAACACGGAAAGGAATAAACAACTAGACCCCTGATGACATCAGCATTCAGGGCTACCATTTTCTGTTTGACTCCATGATACCATCAATGGCAGATGCTATTATTTCAGAGACGTTCAAATGTGTCAAAATGTGCTCCTTATGGTCAGTACAGCAGGCTAGGCTCTCTGAGGCCCCTGGACCCCAGTGTCTGTAATGATGCTTGTCCCCCACCTCATACTGTCTCAGCTCCTGTGGACTTCATTCCTCCCACCTGGCCTGCAATCTCATATAAATGGAGATAGATGTCATCCTCCTCAGCTCAGAACCCTTCAGTGGCTTCTCCCAGCTCACTCAGAGTAGCAGCCAAGGTCCTGATGACACCTGTGTGATGTGCACCCCCTGCTGTGTCCCCTCCCACCTCACCCATCACCACGGGCCATGTGTATGGAAGCATCTCAGAATGAGGCCAGCACACACCAACGAGATGTGAGCCACCAATGCTCACACCTCTGAGAGAGGCACTGGGGCTCTCCAGTTCCCACCTCAAGGGCACAAGCAGTGTCCCACAGGGTAAAGGCTCCATGAGGACTCTTGACAGGATTCTCAAATGGCTAGTCGGAGGTTCAAGGCCGGGGTCCCTGCTCACCCCAGCTCAGAGCAGGGTCTGAATCATGTCTCTTGTGCCATCTTGGTTGGAAGGTGACCTTGCTGGGCTGGGTGGGCCAGGACACCAGTGGATGGAACTGTATCCTCCAAGGATGCTCAGAAGCCACAATCCAAATGTGTCAGAGATGTGAAAGCCAGATCCCCTGAGCCAGTACTCAGTCCCAAACCCCATGCGAGGACACAGCATGGGCAGGGCCCCAGGCCCATCTTCCCCCAGCCATACTTCCCAGGGAGGGTGGTGGCCTAAGTGTTACCCAGTCAGCCCT
This sequence comes from Suricata suricatta, assembly GCF_006229205.1. Lineage (NCBI taxonomy): Eukaryota > Metazoa > Chordata > Mammalia > Carnivora > Herpestidae > Suricata > Suricata suricatta. Next base: position 96,827 of record NC_043715.1, read on the forward strand.
ACAGCTGTGAATGGATGGCATTGGCATTATCTTCCCACTCAGCTAGACCCTCTAGACCTACAGGACCTGCTGTCACCTGGACGTGACATCAGGCAGATGCTCCCGTAGCTTCATGCACACCCAGCTCTCGATGTTGACCCCGTGGGACAGCCATGGGCCCTGGGGCCTTGCAGAGCACTGCCGAGGGGGGCCAGGAGGGCATCTGTTCACTCCTCTGGGGCCACAGTAGGGACATGGAGGAACCAAGGGGTCCAGTTGCCTCAAGGGATGTGCCTGACAGGTTCTCTGGCTGAGTTCAGGGAGTGACAAGGTCAGGCAGCAAAAAGGGGGGATGGGTGGGCTCTGGAACATTTCAGAAAGGCTGGTAAGAGGTATGGATGAGGGATGTGAGCTAAGAAGACAAGGTGTTGGGCTGAGCCACAGAAGGGTGCAGTTGGTGCTTCTAGGGGGGAGGGATCCCATCTCGGAGCGGCATCGTCTCTACCAAGCAGGTTGCCCCGGGGCCTCCCGCTCTCATCTGAGAAAAAAATCATCAACTACAAAACACAATTACATCTTTAAAAAAGCAAACAAACCCACAGACCTGGAGGAACACGTCCCAGTCTCTTATGAAAATACATTATTTAGCATTCAAACACGACAGCATAGGATTTCAAAAGTCTATCCACAGAAGGCAGGCAGCCCAGCAGGGCCATTCTGGATCAAAGAGACCCAAAAGGCAAGGAAATGCGAGAGTGACTACTGACCCTTGGTTGGACCTAAAAGACGGATGGCAGTGTTGGACACCCCCTTCCTCATCCACAGAAGGCCACCACCCAACAGCCCTTGTCTGGCATCCTGGCCCAAGGCCACCCCAGACTACCCTGGTCACTGCCCAGGGCCTCAAAGGAAGGCTCAGCACCAAGTACCCAGGTCTCCCCACCCTCATCTCTCCTCCCAGGTAACACCGTCTTGGTTGCAGAAATGGTTAAGGAGGCTGAGGTGCCACAGGCAGCGCTGGGCACCTTGGCCCTCGGGACAGGAGACAGCTGCAACTCGCCCACGGCCGAAGACGAGGTGGGCGTCCCAATACCAGCACCGGGGCTCCTGCAGGTCACAGAGAGGAGGCGTAAGTACAGCGGACCTGCCCAGCATGTGTTCCACAGGGATGTGAACCCCTGGGAAATGGAGGGCAGGGTCCCGTCCTTGTCCACACAGTAGCCCAGGTGCGTCCGGGGTGGCGGTGGTGGTGGTGCTGAACTCTACAGCTCCAGCTCTGTGGGCCTTGGCTATACCATCTGCAAAATCGGGGACCCCAGAAGGCATTTAGTGTTGGGTGTCTGGGTCTGCCCCATCTTATCCTGGCCATACAGGGGCTTCACCCAGAGCTCTTGTTCTTCCCTGAGGGTCCTGGGGGGGCCGTGGGTGGACGGACTGCGGCCATGATGACCCATCCCCCTGCCGGCCCCGCAGAGCCCTTGAGCAGCGTCTCCTCGCTGGAGGTGCACTTTGACCTCCTGGACCTCACGGAGCTGACGGACATGTCCGACCAGGAGCTGGCTGAGGTCTTTGCTGACTCGGACGATGAGAGCCTGGCCAGCGAGTCACCAGCAGGTGGGCTGGCGATGGGGTGCGGGGAGTGGTGTGGGTGGTTCTGGGCCCAAGCCAACCAAACACAGCTGTCCTCAAACCTCTATCTTTGAAAATAATTGTTTCCCACATGTGTTAAAATCAGTGTTGGTCACGGTACCATTTCATTCAATATTTTTGCATTTTATTATTCTTTTTAGAAATCTCTACCCCAATGTAGGGCTTGAACTCATGACCCCAAGATCAAGAATCACATGCTTCTCCAACTTAGCCAGCCAGACACCCGAGTATTTTTGCATTTTACATGTCCATTCACCCAACTTTAAGGAATTTTCCTCCTGTTTTCAATTCTCCTTTCCAAATCCCAACAAAAGCCCACAGCCATAGTCCTATCAAAAGTAAGGTTTACTAAATGTGAATCTAATCAATCACAAGTTAGGCCAAGCCAAGTAGGGTGGCCTTCACCCATCCTGGCACCACAGCTCAGCCCTCAGTTTCCCCTTGGGTTCCTGGGGAGTGTTGCCCTCAGCCCAAGACCTACAGGGCCCCAGAAACAGCAACACAACCAGTGGGGGTGTGGGGACCCGGGGACCACCTTCTCTCCCTGTTCATACCTCGTGCAGGCAGGGGGTGGTATGGGAGGGCTCAGACACCTGGACAGCCTGCACCCTGGGAGGGCTGAGGGACCTTCTGGATGCTGTGGGCCGGGTTCACACCTAGGGTGGGGTCTTAGCTGCACAGAGTCCCTCCTTTTGTGAGCATCACAGAAGCCCTTGCCCATGCTGCCTATGTCCACAATGCTGGTGGCCTGGCATCTGTGTTTTCTAAGCACCCAGGGGACCCCAGTGTGCAGCCAGACTCCGTATGAGAGGTGCCCATGGGCCCAGCCCGGCAGCTGCAGGAGTGACCTGACCCCCATGTTCCCATCAGGCCTGCACCCACTGCCCCGGTCTGGTTGTCTGCGCTCCCCCTCCTGGACGCGAACCAGGGCCGAGCAGAACCGAGAGAAGCAGCCACTTGGTGACCAGGAGCGCCAGCCAGCAATTGTGGACACATTTCTCACCGTGGAGAGGCCGAAGGAGGACTAGGCCAGCTGGCTATGGGGCCAAGCCAGGGCAAATCCAGACAGTTCTGACCCCATGGACACTGCCCACCCCATGTGGCTCTGGGTCAGGTTGTCGGGGTGCCCCAGCACAAGCACAGCCCAATGGCCTTACGGCCCCCTCTGTCCCAGTCCCTGGGTCTCGGACAACAATGGCTGAGGACGAGGTGGGAGTGGCCTTGGCCTTTTGGAAACTTCTGTCTGCAGGACGGGGGCTCTCATCTGCCACGAGAACCCGAGGGGGTGTGGGGTGAGGGGGACCTAAGTCACAGACAGCTTCTCTGCAAACCCCTGGAGGGCCTTGGGGGTTCTGGCCTGGGAATGGCCACACCGTGCTCCAGCCCATGGGAGCACCCACGATCCAGCCAACTATGTGGGTGCGGGCGCCACCTTCATGTCAACCCCGTCCTCTTCCTGCCACCCAGGAAGCATTCTTGGTAGCAGGGCCCCCTCCTCAGGCCCGAAGACCCTGCTTGTCTTGGCCTGTGTGACAGCTGAGCCCACCCTCCGAGGGTCATGATACCAACTACAGCACAGCCACCTCAGAATGTGGGCAGGCGGGGTCTGCCCTGGCGAGGACACATCCCCACAGGCGCGCACAGTCCGGTTCTGTGCCCCTGCTTGGCGTCCAGGCCTGGGGTCGAGATGCCCGAGGGGGGCTGGGAATATGAGGGGACTCTGGCACAACCCCCAGCCCCCAACTTAAGGGCACCAGGCTTAGCTGCTCCCAATGCTGCTTTTTATGAGCTAAGGGATGAAATAGGCTTCTGGTCTGACAGCAAATCCAAGAATAGTTTTACAATAAATACGTAAGTCTGCTTCTGGTCCCCAGGCCAACCTGCCCTGACCCATTCCCCCATGAAACATTTCTACAGGGGGAACCTGCCCTTCTACGGAAGCCCCGGCCGTGCTCTGTGCACAGTGAGACACAGGTTCCCCTCTGAGAACACAAGCAAGGAAAACCAGCTGAAAGGATGTTTGCCAGGCACCACTCGGAAGTTCACTTAAACACAAATCCTGTAAGGGCAGCTGCATGCCCCCCACCCCCTGCCAAGGGTCTCCCTCTTTGATTCCCAGCCTTCAGCTTCAGCTTCGCAGAGCTTATTTACAAACATTGGGATTAAAGTCTCACCTCTTCTTAAGGCCCAACCCCTGTCTCTTCCTTTCCATGTGATACCAGAGCTCAGAAGTGTGTGTTGGGGGTTGTGGGTGGGGGCTGCTCCAGCAGCAAAGCTGCTCTGGGCTTTCTCCACCTGAAGCCGCTGGAGGCTTCTCTGGGCTGTACTCTGGGCTGCTTATTTGGGTCACGTCTCAGGGACAAATGCCCTGGATTTCCAGTCCTTAGGAAGTGAAGATCCCCTCCTGCGCACGCCCACGCCCAGGCTGGAAGAGGCACAAGGTGCTCCCTGGGAAGTCTTCTGAGCCCATGCAGGTTCCTAGAGCAGCAACTGGTCACAAGGAGGCAGTCACCAGGTTGAGCCTGTGTGGAGAAGGCCAAGGGTGAGGCGAAAGCCCCAGTCCTTTGGATTAGGCATGAAACAAGGGGCCCAGCAGGGGCTGGGACTCACCCAGGTGTGCTGGGGTAGGAGCCAGAGCGAGGCTGTGCCAAGCCTCAGAACGAACCAGTGCCCAGGCTCTGGACATCATGGGGTGGAGGGGAGTGCCTCCCACCTCCGTCAGGGAGCCCCGAAGCAGGACCTCGGCCGGCCCCCCAGCGGTTCAGCTAACGAAGGCTGAGTTTCGTGGAGACTTCATTACAGATGAGCTCTGGAGGAGTAAAGAATTCAATGATGGCATGTTTTACAAGCAACAATAATAGAAAGTACTTGTACCAACTTGGAAATTCTATTTTTGAAGCAAACATAACAAGCGATTTGGAAATTTTTAAAGCAAATCCCAGCGTCTGGTCACCAAGCAGAGAACAAAGGTCATGTAGGGCATGTGGAGCCGCCCAGCCCCCATCCCCCCAGGATGCCCTGAGCAAAAGCTGGGAGGAGCAAAGAGGTGTCACGGGTCCCAGACAGCCACCTGCCCACAGAAAGGCAGCAGCTGACACCCCTTTACTGTCGTGATTCTGAAGACTCTGGGAGGCAAGCAGGGCCACTGCCACTGAACCCCAAGCTTCCCGTCCTGCCCCCAGCTCCCTGGGCTGGGCCCTTGCCATGCTCTCAGACCAACCAGACAGTCTAAGGCAAGAGAGGCCTAGACCTCATGGCCCAGAACTGGCTTTCCTCTCAGGTGGCAGCCGCCCAAGCACCAGTCCAGACCCTCCCTCTCTGCGAGTCCAAGAAAAGGGGGTCACGGGGAACACAGCCAGCTGGAAAAGGGAATTAAATCCAGACACACCCTGGTTGGTCAAGCTGCCCGCCCTAAGGATGGGTTCTGGCCTCGGCGGAGACTGCCTCCTACAAGCTGAGAGCAGTGCTGGGGGCGGGGTGAGGGCGCTGCAGGGCCCCCAGGGCTCTGCTGTGCTCCCCCCAACCACACACTTGTGCGAAGTGTTGAGTTTCCTCCAGAACCACTGACAGGCCTTCCACCGACTCACACAGCTGTTCTAAAAACCTCATACTTCCCCTTGATAGCTGGCTTATCTTCCCCGTAATTCTGCCACTTCACTGAACCGTGAGAATTTCTGAACGGAGCCCAAATCCTCTCCTCCTTGGGGCAATTAAGAAGACCAGCACTCACACCTGTCCCCACCAAGCCACCGAGCACCCACCTCCCTTCATGGGAGGCCCATGAAGATCTGAACTCAAGGCTCTACCAGGAAGACACATGCCTCTGCTCCCCAGCAGGCAGGGGGCTGCGGCTCACTGCCCACCCCTCTGGCACGGGACCCCGTCCTCTGGGGCTCCAAACACTCCTTTGCCCTTGTCATGTTTTAATGTGTTTCCCAGTGATTCTGGCAGCAGCTTTCACAGCCAGGGTCACTAATCTGGGCTTTCCTGCACGCAGTGCTCTGTGGTCCCCTCCTCCTGCCCCTGGTTCCAGCCCATCAGCCCCTCAGGAAGGGACATGTCCTCCTCCAGGCTGCTGGTGCCTCACACAAACTCCTTGTGGGTGGACTTCTTGGCAAAGGGCCAGTGCCCCAGAACCTCCACCATGTCTGCCTTTTCCAGCACCTCGTTCTCCAGCAGCCACTTGCTCACCTAGAAATCACAGCTGCCTGTCACTCAGCCACTCAGGACAGCAGGCACTGCCAAGGCAAGCCCCAAACCCCAACATACCCCAAGCCAGGGCCCACCCCACTCACGTCATTCACCTGTTCTCAGCTCCAGGTCAGCAGGTCCAGAGTCTGCTCCTGGACACCGCACCTCCTCATCCATGAGCTGGGCAGCCACCTCGCTATCCAGTTTCTCCACCAGCATCTCCCCTCATCGGGGAAAGTCAAAGGACACCTGGCCCAGCTTTTCGCCCATGCCAAACTGCACAAGCTGGAAGGAGCTGGGGGTGAGCCTGGCTCAACCCCACGATGCAGAGCCACATCACTGGGGTCGCTGCCCTCTACCAGAGCACAGGCCCTCTGGGTGACCTTCCTCAAGTCATCCTGGGCCCCTGTGGTAATTCCCCTGCTCAGACACCCTGCCCACCAGCATCGTGCACAGGTGATCAAAGCACTAGGTGTAGCCAAGCCCCTTGCCCAGGGGGATGACTGACACCTGTAAGACACAGGCAAGGCATGGTGCCCTGGTCACCCCCGAAGCAAAGCTCCTGCACCACCCAGGTCCCACCCCAGACCAACTCACCCGACTGTGACTGTTGGTCCCAAGGGTATGGGAGGAGAGGAGACTCTAGGCCCCTCACAGGATTAGGCAGGTCTCAGTGGGGTCACCCTAAAGATTAACATGGAAACAACGTCTATCTTATCCATCCCGAGGAAGCTCTAGAAGAGCCAGGTCCAAGGCTTAGAGGTGAGACACCTCTCGGGCGTCAGTGGCTGGCGTCCAGCCTCTCCCTCCTCTCGGCTACCCATCCCCAAGGAAGCTTTTGGACCAAATTCTGGAAGAATTCTTCGAAAAGTAAAAGTGCTGCCACGGTGAAATGCACTGTGCCCACACGACCACAGGCCACACAAAGCCAAGCAGGTGAGGTGAACACCCAGGCCTGAGGGACGAGAGACCCACCTTCAGCACAGGACCCACAGCACAGCCAGCCTCCTGGCAGGCCATGATCGCCTTCTCGCTGGGCCGCAGGACCTGCGTGTTCTCCTCAAGGACTACACGTCAAATTTCCAGGCCTGTGAGAGGCAGAGGACAAAGGGACATCTGGGAAGTGGGCGCCAAATCCCCACCCTTCACTCAGGGAACACTGGGGCCTGGTCAGAGCCCCTTCTCAGCAAATGCAGGCTCGCAGCCTCCACACACACGGCTCTGGCCCAGACTGCTTCAGGAGGCCCGCTTTCAGCCAACGTGATTGGCTCTGCTCTGCGACTCATGAAGGGACACGGGAAGCACGGAGACAAGGAGTGGCTCCCGTGCCTCCTACGCCCTGGCTTGCAGGCAGTCAGCAGCACAGCAAAGGCACGAATGGCCCCAGAAGCTACCCAACACTCCACGCTTTCCCATACACATCATGCTCCACAGAGAAGATAAAAACAAAGCGGTGCTGCCAGCCTGCCGCCCGTCCTCACAGCTGTGGGGCCGACCACGCGGCCGGGGCAGCACCGGCTCCCTGGACACCGCCCTCATCTCCGGCCCTGCGAAGGCACCCCAGAGACCCTTACCCACGGACTGCAGTTGATGACTGGGCAGACATCACCCGCACTGAACTGCGCACACCAGCAGCACCTTCAGAGGGCTGTCCTTGCGCTTCCGTGAGGGAGCTTTTCTGGAACCCCCTCCTCTGGTCTGCAATCAGCACCCAGACCAGGGCCTGGTCCACTGCCCTGCAGGCCACACCTCTCTGAGATCTCAAATTAGCTCTAGATGGAGCATGAAGGCTGCTGGCAGATTCCCAAGGGCCAGTTTTGGGTTTGGAAAACCGTCCGTGGATCCAATGCACAGAAGTACAGATGAGGCCCCAGGACGAGGCTGCGCAGGATCAGAGCCAGAAGGGCCCCCCACCTCTCCAAGGGCTGCCCAGCTTACCTCGGATGACCTTCTGCTTGAAGCACGTCTCCTGAACCCAAGGACTCAGGTGGCAACCAGGGCGACTTCCTGGCAGACACAGGAACACCAGCACCTGCCCAGGGAAGGAGCAATCGCGGTCACGGGGGCCCAGGACTGTGTATTTCAGAAGCTCCATGACAGGGACCGCAGACAGACTCGGGAGCAGCTTCATCAGTCACCACTGTCGGGGGCCAGTTTTCTGGTTAAGCAACTTACTGAGGTGTAACTGATTCCACATTAAACCCGCCCATCTTCAGGGTGTACGGCGAGGACTTCCAGTCAGTTTATCAGGTCGTAGGGCTCCTGCCCATTTCAGATACTTCCATCAGCTGCAGAAGATGCCCTGTGCCTGATGTGGCCGATTCCAGGGCCCACCCTGGCCAACCACTCGTGTGTTTTCTGTCTCCCTGGGTCCGTCTCATGTAAGTGGAATCACACAGTACATGGCCTTTTGTGTCTGGCTGCTTTCACTTGGCATAATATTTAGAGGTTCATCCCTATTGTAACCTGTATCAGTATTTCTTTTTCATAAAAAAATATGTATTATACAAATACACCTTTTTTTTATCCGTTCATGCACTGAAGGACAAGTGCGGTGCTCCTACCTTCCGGTTGCCGTGAGGAACACTGCTGTGAACATTCACGTACGAGTCTTGTGTGGACATGCCTTCACTTCACCCGCGCGTGCAGCTGCCGGGTCACGTGAAACCCTGTGTCTTACTTTCTGAAGAGCCTCCGGCCTCGCTTAGGGGCCCTGCACCTCCATACCTGTGCCACCTCTCCCGGTGTTTCATAGCCATCCTGTGGGTGGGAAGTGCTGCCTCATTTGATTTGCATTTTCCTAATGAATCAGGACACTCAGCATTTTTTCATGCGCTTTTCAGTCACTTACCTTCTCTGGAAAAATGTCTTTTCTAATCACCTGTCCATTTTTAGATGGGGTTATAAGTTCTGGGTTCTAGACCCTTATCAGACGCATGATTTCCAAGTATTTTCTTCCGTTCTCTACACTTGTCTTTTTATTCACTCAATACTGTCCTTTGATACACAAAAGATTTAAATTTTCATTAAGTCTGATGCATTTTTTCACGTGCTACTTATGCTTCTGGTGTCATATTTAAGGAACCACTGCCAAGTCTAGAGTCGTGAGTATCTGGGCTCCCATGTTTTCTTCTAATACCTTTATAGTTTTAGCTCTTTTATTTTTAATATTTTATTTTTTCGATACAGAGAGAGACACAGCATGAGAGGGGGAGGGAGAGAGGGAGACATAGAATCGGAAGCAGGCCCCAGGCTCCAAGCTGTCAGCACAGAGCCCGACGCGGGGCTCAAACCCACGTTTGACCTGAGCTCATGACCTGAGCTGAAGCTGGAGCCACCCAGGTGCCCCTAGTGTTAGCTCTTAAATTCAGGTCTTTTCCCCATTTTGAGCTAACTTTTACACATAGTGCAAGGGTCCAGTTTCATTCTTTTGTATGTGCATATCCCATGGTCCAGCATGTTTTTCTGAAGAGACTATCCTTCCCCCATTGAACGGTCTTCACAACCTTGAGAGAAATCAACTAAGCATAGATGTACAGACCGTGTCTGTGCTTGTGACTTTTCCTCTGTAGGTCAATGCCATGTCACTGAGCTTTGTGGCAAGTTCTAAAATAGGGACATATAAGAGTCCTCTAACCGGACCTCCTTTTATGAAACTGTTCTGGCTATGTGGGTACCTTGGAGTTCATATGAATTTTATTTATTTATTATTAGTTTTTTAAGTAGGCTCCATACCCAGTGCAGAGCCCAACACAGGGCTTGAACTCACGACCCAGAAATCAAGACCTGGGCTGAGATCAAGAGTCAGGCACTTAACCAAGTGAGCCACCCAGGTGCCCCTCCATGTGATCTTTAAGACCAGCTCTTCTGGGGCATCTGGGTGGTTCAGTCAGTTAAGCATCCAACTTTGGCTCTGGTCATGATCTCACGGACCGTGGGTTTGAGTCCCACATTGGGCTCTGTGCTGACAGCTCAGGGCCTGGAGCCTGCTTCATTCTGCATCTCCTTCTCTCTCTCTGCCCCTCCTCACTTGTACTCTCCTTCTCTCTCAAAAGTTGATAACCATTAAAAAAATAAAATTAAAATAAATAAATAAAAAGACCAGCTCTTCTATGTCCGGCTTTTAATAACTATACAACTACTCTCTTGGACATCTCCTTCCCTCCACCTTCACCTGGTTATTGTCATGAATTACAGCTTTCTGATACCCATCAACAGAATTGTAATTATTGTTGTATGCATTTTTTACCAGTACCAGTGTTATTTCTTCATGTGGCTTCAAGTTACTGGCTAGCGCCCTTTCACTTCAGCCTGGAAGACTTTCTTTAGCATTTCTTGTAGGGTAGGTCTAAACATAATGAATTGCCTTCACTTTTCAGTATCTGGGAATGTCTTAATTTCCCCTTCTCTCTTGAAGGGCAGTTTTGCCAGACATAGAATTCTTTGTTGACGGTTTTTTTCTTTTAGCACCTGTAACACGTCCCCCACTGCCTTCTTCCGAGTTCATAATGAGAAACCAGTTATCAAGTCTCACTGAAGATCCTTTGTACACTGCATTCTTTCTCTCTTGCTGGTTGTAAGAATCTCTCTTTGGCTTTAACAGATTATAATGAGTCTCTGGATGGATCTTAGAGTTTATCCCTCCTTCAAATTCACTGAACATCTTGGGAACATAGATTCATGTCTTTTATTCAATTTGCAAAGTTCTGACCCATCATTTCTTCATATATTCTCACATTTGTTCCCTCCTCTCCCCCTGGAATGCCATAATATGCATGTTATAGTGTCCATCTGGCCCTAAGTTCTGTGCATTCTTCAGTCGTCTTTCTTTCTGCTCCTCAGACTAGGGAATGCCATTAGGCCTATCTCCAAGAAGACTTTTTTTCTTCTGCTGTTCACATCTGCTACTGAGCCCTCTGGTGAACTTTTCCTTTCAGTCATAGTACTTTTCTGCTCTAGAATTTCTATTTGGTTACTTCTTATAATTTCTATTTCCTTACTAATATTCTCTTTGTTGAGACACACAGTTCCCTGGTCCCCTTTGCCTCTATGGGCCTACACCTTTAAAACAGCTGACATTAAGTATTTTTCTAGTAACCCTAATGTCTGTGCTCCCTTGCTGACAGTTTCTGTCCATTTCATTTTCCTGTGAATGAACCACACTTACTGTTTCTTTGCATACTTTGTAATTTTTGTTGAGTCATTAGCTAAGTTTTTAAATGCTCTTTTTCCATTCACTTTCATTACTACATTACAGTGCAAAGAATGAGCAAAAACAGTAAAAGAGAACTTTACATGTCAGGTTCCCAAGGAACATCCAGGTTAAAAAGCCTGGATCTCCCACACAGGGGCCTGCACACACGTGGAGAGGAAGGCTCAACAATAAGAACCACGGAGCAACATAGTTTGTGCTTATTTTTGTGGCTTTTGAAAATGTACCACCAGTCCTTTTACTCCAAGAATTCCCATGTCCCCTTCTGTGTGTGAGGACAGAGAGGCCACGCTCTGTCCCCGCGATGTCGACATTCACAAAAGCTGGGTCTGCCTCTCAGATCCATGAGACCAGGGAGGAGGGCAGTTCGATCAGGCAGCGGCCACAAGACCCCTGTGTGGCTGAGGCCAGCGAGCCCTCGGCCACCCCGCTGAGTCACCCGTGCTGAAGGGCAGCCTCTAATGTAAATCTGGGAAGACTAGAGTCTGGGAAGCGTATTCAAGTTTCTTAACTTTGGTGTGTAAATGGACATGGGAGTCACGGGGAGAAAGAACAGAAAGCACATTCTTTGCAGGAAACAGACCAGCCTGGACAGGTGAGAACGCCTCACTCATCACCCTGCAGCCACCAAACACACACTCCCCTGTGTGACCTGACCCAGCCCTCGGCCAGCAGCGGGCAGAGCACAGGGAGATGGCAGACAGCGGCACCACGGTGGGAGGGGCAAGGCTCACGGCAGAATGCTCCGGGGGTGGCAGGGGCAGCGGCCCGAGGCTCATCACAGTAATCACAGTGATCACTAGCCCTCCCAAGGGCTGCTCAGGAGGGGATGACTAGAGAGAAAGCCCCACGGAAAACCCTAAACTCCCAGGGCTTACCACCCTGGTAGGGAAACAAGTTTCGTAGTACAGGACCTTGGGTTCTAATTACAAAGGAAACAGAAAAGCAAGGGAAGCCCCCAGGTTGGGAGCTCTAGCCCAAGACCGTACAATGCAGCACAACTACTGATGGTAGGGGTCTGTGCTCACACACTAGGGAGGTCTCTGCAGCAAAAACTTACCGAGCCGAAACTGTACAAAACTAGAACTTCAGATGGGTACAAACCAGCTCTGGGGCTATTCATCTCTGAGGTCTTGGATGTCTCTCAACAAAGTTCCAAAGACAAAGGTGGGCACCTGCCAGGACTGGACAGTACAGCCAGAAGCCACCCACCAATCACAGGTGACACGCCGAGGCAGCAACACCGGCCTGGCCAACAGGCCCCCATGAAGCCCAAAGTGAGCGGCATGAGCCTCCGTGCCGAGGCGTCCTTAGGAAGGCCCCGCCCAGCTTCAGTGGGCAGGGGTGGACTTTGAAGACAGAGGATCTGCCCTTGATGCCAAGGGCCCTAACAAAGAAAGAGACATACAGCGAGCCAGAGCAGGGTCATCAGGAGCCACTCTGCTGACCCACAAGGACAGCCTGGGACTCGGGGCACCGTCCCTGCTGTACCGGTGCCTCACACTCAGTTATCTGACTGGACCCAGGGAGCAACGACAGAAGTATCCCAAAGGTCAGGTACAATTAGCTTTTTTTTTTTAAGTTTATTTATCTGTTTAGAGAAAGAGACAGAGGGCCCAGGAGCTAGAATGGTCAAGGGCAGACAGGGCTGCAGAGAACAGGGGAGCCCAACAGAGAAAGTGGTGGTGTTCCCACCCTCTTTCCCCCAAATGTTCTCTTCCATTAGCCCCTCGATGTATCAGGACAGAGTAATAATCTAATTAGAATCACCGTTGGATATGAAGTATAACAAAAGCTTTTGGAAATGCCTTGGCCTGTGCAGAAAGAGTCTAACACAGTAAGCCTAACAAGTTATCCTCACAAGCTCTTACAGCTGACTGAGTCTGGGACCTGAGTTTGGGGGAGGGTCTCCCCTGCTCCTGATAAGAGGGGCTCCCTATGCCTAAACTGTCTGTGCAAACATAACAGTGTTTTTGTGTGGGTTTGCTGCACACCTGCCTTCCACCTGGGAGGCTGGAATTCTGGTACATACTGGGCAGAGTGCCACAGGACCAGCCCCCACTGGAAACCGTGGTCAACCGCACGCCCGCATGTCGTCACAGCTCGATGCCAGGCAAGTCGGCACCTCCTCACGGAAGCTGCAGCCAGCCCCCCTGGACCAGAGTCTCCCCTCCACAGATTCTGCTGTGTCTGTCACCGGTCATGGTCATGGGTACAGCTACACATGGGGTCCTGGGAGTCCTAATGAATAACCAAATCCAGGGTACTCTGGGCAGCCCCAAAATGAAGATGGAAGCTTGCCACGCGACCACTGAAAGTGTCCAGGTCGGAACACTGCCATCACCATGCAGACGTTGCACCAATCTCGAATCACTCTGAGGAAAAGTCGGAACTGCAGGAAGGAGAGAGAGTTTGGTACATGGGGTGGGCTCAGCACCCGTGAGATTCTGGGTCAGAGAGGGCAGCAGGAGAGAAGCTCAGAGAGGAAGGAGCAAGTCTCCAACCACGCCATCCTGCAGGCACCAAGGCCTACGCTGGGAGAGGTGGGGGGGCGCCCTCGCCTCCCTGGTCCACCTCCCCTCTCCTTTCTCACCGCCACATCCCCACTAACCCTTCCTGCTGGTTGGGAGGGGCCCTGGGGGGCCTCTGTGGATCTAACATAGCTTTCTCCATTACATCTGCCTGAGAGCAGCCTTCCTAAAAACAGAACCCAGGGATTCTCACCCAGAGTTTACAGAAACAGAAGGCTGGAGGAGGGTCCCGTGAGACCTGCCAGCACCAACGGCACAGGCCTGCTCTTGGGGGCTGTCAGCAGTGTCCACTCACCATCCATCTCCAAGAGCGTCTGGTTCAGTGCTCTCTCCTGCTTGCTCTGGCTTCCCAAGTGCCCCTGGCCTCGCTTCCTGCCAAATGCATCAATAACATCAAAGAATAAGACACAAGGAGCGTTTCTTCAAGCCACTGCAAACATGTCATGAACCTGAAACAGGAATCCACACAGAGAGTCTACTTTGTTACTGGTGTGAGAACAAAACGGAGCGTCTGTTAACCCAAGTGTCTCCTCTGGACCCCAACCCTCATCTCAACATCGGTGGCACGCTCTGTGCTCACCGCCAGGGCCCGCACAAAGACTACGGCGGTCTGACTCAAGGCTAGGCACCCCCGACCCTTGCTGGCCCAACACCAACGAACATTTCCAGAACTCTGAGCTGTTCACAGCAACAAAAGGCACACTGGCCTCCCCTGCAGTCACTTGGCAAGAGGCTCCCCCAGTGCCAGGAGGACCTGTGAGCACGGCACCTCCCACCCGCTAGTCCCCAGGCTCAGTGAGCTGAAGAAAGCAAGGGCTCCTGTGAGGGTCCGTGTCCTAAGCACGGTCTACACTAGGTGCTCTTAGCCTGGTCCACATATCTCGGGAAAGACTGAAGAGTCTGTAACTCCATTTCCTTTAAGATGCAAATCCTTCTGGGAAAAGGACCCCCATTTTGTCAGGCCCTCAAAGGGTCGGTGACAGAAAGAGGTACTCGCACAAAGACGTGGCGGCCGGAATCATGACGCTGTCTTCTCTGTACAACCCTGGCCCACACCCACTCCTCTCCTCTGTCCAGAGCAGGGTCAGTGGCTCACCATCAGGCAGCCGTATCTGACCCCAAACCGGGCATGCAAGCTGCACTTGCTGTTTTACCTTTACAGAAACTGAAAAAAACAGGGGGGAAAAAAAGGATTGTTTTCTTCAAAAACTAAGTTGAAAGTTTGAAAAATAAGGCAATAAAGGTGAACAGCTAAAAAAAAGTCAAATTGAGTAGGAAAGAAAACTAATAATAAAAATACAGAAGGTTCTACATTCAGACTGCTTTGCTTCTAAGTTGTCAGTTCATTTAGAGAAACAAAACTATAGATAACATGTGGCTTATGCAGGATGTTTAACAAAGGTTCTGATCATTGGAACCAAACTAGAAGGATGGACTGGCCTTTAATGAAAAACCAACAGAGAACATATGCTTGAGCTTCAAGTAACACAAACACACTTCTGCTGCGTCTGGATGCTCCTATAATCGCACAGCCTCACAGTTCAAAAAAGTAAACTCGCGGGGGTTTCGATCAGTTAAGAGGATCTTCACCATTTTGCCCTGGCAAATGCTACTTCCCGTGATTAACAAAATACTCAATCTCTAGAAAAGGCTCAGTTATCCTGTGTCAATCATGGTGACCTCTGACTTGACTCAGAGCTCAGAGCATTATCAAGGTTTCTGAAATCAATACCTTTGAAATCTTGGCTCCTACGTCGTGACACTCCTGGGGATTCTTCAGGAAATTCACTCTATAATCTCCAACTTGGCCTCTTCACAACCAGCTACATCGGCAAACTGCACGTCGACACTGCTCTTCAAGACCCTGGCAGTGTCTCCCCAGCACTGAAGAGGCCCCTCCTGGCCCGCCATGCCCAGCCCCCGCTGGGCCCCTGCTCACAGCACAGAGGACGATGCCCATTAGGAGCAGGGTGGACACCAGGCATCGAAAGACCTAGAAGATCGAGGAAAACCATTCATTGGTTCCCTTGGGAGAAAGGCTGTGAGGAGCAGACTGATGCTATATAAGGGATCAGTTTTCTTTCAGAGACATGTCAGAGCCTGGACGCAGTGTCTGGTCTTCCCCAATCCCACACACGTCTGTCCGCCCCATTTCACCTGGAACTGGAGTGGGAGAACGACCCCTGGCAGACCCAGCACGGCCTCCTCACAGCTGAGCCCTACACAGCCTATTACACTATTTTCTTAAACTTTTTTCAAGGTTTATTCCTTTTTCAGAGACAGAAAGAGACAGAGCGTGAGTAAGGGAGAGAGACAGAGATACAGAATCAGAAGCAGGCTCCAGGTTCTAGGCTGTCAGCATAAAGCCCAAGGCAGGGCTCAAACTCACAGCTGCGAGATCATGGCCTGAGCTCAAGTCAGACGCTCAACCAAATGAGCCATATTATACTATTTTTAAAAGGCTGCCTACCTAAACATTTCCCTAGTCAATTCTTTCCTCCATAAAAACAATTTTGTTTCCATATATGGCAAATTAGCAGATGCCTATAATATGCTCAAAGGAAGCACACTCCAAGACTGGTAAAAAAATTTTAAGTTTTTATTTATCTTGAGAGAGACAAAGAGAGAGAGCTGGGGAGGGGGCGGAGGAGCAGAGAGAGAGCGAGCGAGAGAGAGGGGATCCCAAGCAGGCTCCATACTGTCAGCACAGAGCCTGACATGGGGCTCAAGCCCACAATCCACCAGATCATGACCTGAGCCAAAATCAAGAGTCAAGCACTTAACCAACTGAGCCAGCCAGGCACCCTCCAAAACTGATTAAACACTGAACTTTTCTGTGCTCAGAACCACAGGCCCCAGACGGGAGCCTCCGACACTCACCCATTCCTGAGTTTGAGGCTCACATTGGGCTCTGTGCTGACAGCTCAGAGCCTGGAGCCTGATTTGGATTCTGTGTCTCCTGTGCTCCCTGCCCCTCCCCTGCTCATGCTCTGTCTCTCTCTGTCTCTCAATAATAAATAAACACTAAAATAATTTTTTTAATGTTAAAATAAAATTTAATAAATAAATAAATAAATAAAATCTATCACCCACGTGGGTGGCTCAGTCCATTAAAATGTCAAATTGACCCTTGTACCTTTTCTTGGAGTTGCTGCTTCTTCTGTCTCTGTTTCTTCTAAAGAATTTCTCAAACCCTCAGGGACAAAGTGACAAATGCACTTTAAAAGCACAGGACACACTCACATAAGCTACCACACTGTAAGACAAGGAAAGAGAGTATGAGAGAAATCAGTTTTCTGCCCTGACTTCTTGCTTGATGCAATCAACTTGCACGTACACGCCTCACAGGGTCCCCAAAGGGACACTGAGCACAGCCCTGCAATCTGCTATGTGGGGCGGACACCCTCCAAGCTAACTGGAGTCTTCACACCATCTCTGCTGTGCTTCCCACACATGAGGCTCAGCCTGGCTGTCAGTCGGGTAGGTAGAAACAAAGGTTTGCTCTCATGCATCCCAAAGGATTCACCTAGAAACTTCCTTCGAAAAGAGTTTCTCTTTCACTGTCCAGTGAAAACCATACAGACGGGCTGCAGTGCCCCAGAAACGGGAAGACGGAAGTAAGGCTCAATATGGAAACTAGAAAAGGGAGGAGGCCCAGGGCATCCTGAGCCAACACCCACCCTGTCCCCTGGTCCTCCACTCACTTGGTTCTTGTAATGTTATGCCAATGACAGTAGGAGAAAGATGGGTTCCTTTGGGTGGTTTTGAACAGAAGCCACTGAGAAAATAACGTCAGTCTTGCCCAAAGAGCCAGCTGCCAAAAGCAGATCCCCTGGAGGCCCTGAAAGGAGAGATGAGCTCCTTCTGCCAACTGACGAGCCGTTTCCTCATCGTAGCGTCACAGGTGGTAAGGGCCCGGATGTGCCGCCTTCACTTCTCCGCTTGCACGTCCCATTACAACAGGATTCACACAGGATAAATAGGAACGAAATTCACTGCAGAAACACATCAATAATCCTTACAGCTCTTGCTGCCAATGCCCCCACCCCCACGCCCACCAATCCCCTAACCATTTCTTGCCTGAGACAATTCTGGTCACTGAAACTGTTACAGCCTCAAGAACAAACGTGATTCTAAGATTAAGTCACACAAAATTTTAAAACCAAAGGATATCTTTGATCAACCAAGGGTAAGTATTTTTGTGAGGCCAAAGAAAGCAAGTGCTTTTCCAGATCCTGTGTTTTCTTCAGCCCTCAAAAAAGAAAATGCTAGTTTTCACCATAAGCTAACAATATTTAACATCAGTTAAGGACAAGGTCAAAAACGACTTAGATTTTTCACTATTATAGGTCAAAAGCCATTAGAACAAAAACAAGCACAAGAAAAGCCACCAAATTAAGACGACAAAATCTAAGCACAGTCAGAACCCAGTATTGATTATATTCCAAAAAAATCCCAACATAAGCAAAGATATGGGTCATCCCCAATATTTTATTATAATGAAAACAGATGTACAGGTGACAACACCCATGTTATTTCAACCACGCTGTCCCTCATGGCGAAGCAGGCTAGTGCCCGGGGTAAATTCATTGCCCAATGATTTTTAACTTGCTAATATGCCAAACTATTCAAAGATCCCTATCAAATGCCAAAGTGGACTCAGAAGTCAGGTAAGCCTTAAGAAAGACATGAAAACCAGGGAGAAACTCAAACGGGAAAGCTCCGAAAGGAGATGCGGCCACGCAGGGCGCAGAGGCCATAAGGACTTCCCCACCGTGCATGCAGCGCCTGCTGCAGCGAGCCCCCCGCACACAAGGACCAGAGCCTGATGCGGAAGGAATCCTGAGACCATGAAGACATCACACAGGCATGTCACTGCAACATGCATCTAGACAAAAGAGCACAGAAGGTCGTGCACCTGCTGGGGCAGGTGCTCCTCTGTCCCTCCTCCCATCCTCGCCACCTGCCCTGAGAAAGCAGGTGCTACCATGCCCCCTGCAGAGCTGGAAAAGTTCAGAGCGGTAAGTGAGGGCCTGAAGACATCTGGGAGCTGGAGGTGTACGAGGAGAAGCCAAGCCTCCACCCCAAAGGGGGCAGAGCTGGTGGCCTACAGCCTTAGAGGTGCTAAGCACTGCGCTTCAAGCCTCCGAAACTTGATAAGACAGCCAATTACTTTATTTCAATTCATGACTTAATCTTCTTCTGATATGAGTTAGGGAACCACATTAGGTCAGAGGCAGTTCTCGGAGACAGTCTGTTACTGGTGTTTGGTTTAGATGAGCATATGCAATGCCAAGATGAGAGGCTGGGCACAGCAAGACCCCTCAACAGGCGAAGTGCCACTGCTCTTTCTTTCCAGTCAGGTCATCGATCAGGTCACCCTGGTGTCTCAGACTCACACAGACACAAACCCACCAGGCGCTGGCTACTCAATCTGCTGGCGAACTCCAGCTCGACAGCTAACCTCCTTCAGTGCTCAACTATCCCACCTACAATACGGGCTTTATCCCTCTCTGTTCCCTTCTCTTCGTTTTCTGCTCCTCTTGTTTTACTTTCCTTCCCTGCATAGCTCATGTAACCGCCCAATACACCACAACTTGTTTGCTGTCTCGTTCTCCTCCTTGCATGCCAGGGTGGTGTGGCAAGTCCACTGAGTGAGAAAATAACTGCACAGAAGCCTCCAGAACATAAGCTTCCCCTGATGAGTGTTAACTGCTAGCGTACATCTTTTAACGCTAAAGCAGATTGCGATTGCCTCTCCAGTGTTTGCATGCCACCCTCCCCCCACAGCCTACAAAGCAAAGGAGAGCAGCCCGTGGGACAGAGCCCTGCCCTGTCCTGTTCACCAAGATGTCGCCAGCCTGACTCTCGGCAGATGAACGACTCAGTCTGGGGGAAAACCTCAAAGATCATCCAACTTTCTTCATAACTAAAACCGCTGAGGCCATGAAAGTGCAGGGACTCACGACACACCTGTGCCATCCCAGTCGCCTGCTGACTTCCACACATGTTAACCAGAACACCGCTCTGCAATGCTGAGATGCCACAGGCTCTGCTTTCCTCAGTATTTCTAGAAACATAGCTGACTTGTACTATCTCCAAGACGAATAGGGATGAAAGAGAACACTTCATTCCTAAAGACAAGGCAGAAGATAAATCCATGGAATCCTTCTCCCTCCTTCACTACTATCTAGAAATCAAGATACCTTTCTTGGACCAAAAATCAGAAACTCCACAGTTGTGCATTAGAAAAAATTAAGCCAATGTGATCACTGCACCCTGGGAGGTATCCGTCAATACAGAAACAGAACCACCTTAAAATATGGAATCCTAGGGGTCACCTAGGTGGCTCAGTCGATTAAGCGTCCCACTTCGGCTCAGGTCATGATCTCGAGGTTCATGGGTTCCATCCCTGCGACCTGACAGCTTGGAGCCCGCTTCAAATTCTGTGCCTCCTTTTCTCTCTGCCCCAGCCCCAGTCGCACTCTGTCTCTCAAAAATGAATAAATAAATCTAAAAATATATATGGAATCCTATTTCATAGTATCTAACCCGAGGGAAGGGCTACAACACAGAAGTATTTAAAAGTGAAGGCACTGGAGCAAGCTGGCCCTGCACTGCAAGCTGAGGACCCTGACCAGTTTGTTTTTACATTTTCTCTTCTCTAGAGAGGGTTACTTTCCTGCAGGAAGGGTTGAAGACTTAAATGAGAGAATTCGCGTAAAGCCCTCAGCACGGAAGCCTTGAAGCAGTATTCGCTGTTATAAGAGTGGCAAAATTGCGCTCGAACATGAGAAACACCGACAGCTGGCAAAACTCTTTCACGTGCAATACCACATCTGGTTCAGAGAGCAACTCCCTGAGGCCCATCGAACATGACCTCTAGGCCCAGGTGGAAACGGGCTCGCAGTCGAAGCAAGGTGCCGAAGACACTGCAAGTTTGCACTGAATGGAGAGGGGACCAAGGAAGCAAGAAGGGAGCCAGCACTGCGCAGGGCCTGGGAGGCAACGGGAAATTCAGAGGCGGCAGGAAGCCTCGAGGAGAAAAGCCGGGACGCAGAGGGCAAGGGACGTCCACCTCGGCCGCGGGGACCCGGCTAGCGCCCCGGAGTCCCCCGGCCGGGGATGGTGTGGCCGCCGCAGCCAAGCCCCGCGAGTCTGCTCCCCCGGACCCCACCCCGCGACAGCCGGCGCACCCGGATGGCGTCACCACGGCGTCGAGCGGACCCTTCGCCTCCCGCAACCTGCGAGCACACCCTCCCCGCTCACCTGCCGGGCTGTTCCGAGGGCTCTCACGCCTGCCCTGACTGTCCTGCCGCCTCCGGAGCCACCGCCCTGTCTCCGCAGCACTGCCAGCGGCCCAGCCACCGCCCTCGAGCCGCGGGGGCGCGCGCACGCGCAGAACCGCTACAAACAAGTTAAAGAAGCGCCACACGCCGGTTCCGTCCCCGTCGGCGCTGGAGGCCTCGCGCATGCGCGGTAAGGCCTAGGCACCGGCTTGGGACCTCTCTCCAGATGTCTACTCTACCACCTGACTTTTTAAGGACCTGACCGTGAGCGCTGTCGAGTCCTATCAGACAGCGGAGCGCAGAAATCCCAGCGACCGGCTCGGGCTAGAGGCTATGAGAATACCCAATGCCTCTAGACTTAATTTAAGTCGGGCATCTCCAAGGACACATCTTTCCCGGGTCCTCCATAGGAAGCGGCTAACAAAAGCGGACCCCGGTTCCCCGGTCCGTCCTCCCATCCCTGGCCGCTGCTGCCGGCGCCTCTCGTGAGCCTGCTACCTGGCTGCCTGCTGCTTCGCTGTCCCTCGTGAACAGGAGGCACTGACTCGGTGTGTGCTATGCAGCATTATTAACTTGCACGGATTTTTCCTGTTTTCTGGATCACGGAAATCCACGCCGGTTTTCATGTTCCTGCAGATGTGCTGTCTGGGGAATGGACACTCTGATTGACAGCAGAGGCCTACGCTGCCTGCCTTCCAATCGAGAGTGAACCAGCTTGTTTCCGGGAAAGGGGGCCGGGCTGGCCTTTGGTCACCTTTTTCACATCTGCCTGCGCCTCCTGGCAGCCCCATTTTCTTTCTCTGGTTTTGCAAGGGAGCAGAGAATAGCCACGGGCCTTCTTGCACCCGAGACTGCTGTGATTTTATTACATTTTGGAGGCCAAAATGCCTGGGAAAAGGTCCCTAAGTGCATCAGCCATCCCAAGTGCCAAAAGGGAACGGAAAGCGATTACACTCGAAATAAAATTGGAAGTGTTAAGGCGATTTGAAGTGGGTGAAAAGCTCAGCCAAATAGCAAAGGCCTTGGGCCTTGCTGTTTCTACAGTGGCTACAATCCGAGATAATAAAGAAAAAATCAAAGCGAAGTCACAAATAGCTACTCCGTTGAGAGCCTCTCGGCTGACTCGGCATCGAAGCGCAGTCATGGAGACCATGGAGCAGTTGCTGCGCGTGTGGCTTGAAGACCAGAGCCAGCGGAACGTGCCCCTGAGTGTCACAGCCATTCAGGAGAAGGCTAAGAGTTTGTTTGATGACTTACAGCGTGAAAGAGGTGAAAGCTCTCAGACAGAAAAGTTTAGTGCAAGTAAAGGGTGGTTTGTGAGATTCAAGGAGCGCCATTGTTTGCCCCACTTCAAGATAAACAGCTTGGCTCCTGGAAACAAGGATGTGTATCCAGAAGTGCTGAGAAGCATCATTGAAGAAGGTGAGTATACCCCCCGGCAAGTTTTTAATGTAGATGAGACGGGGCTTTACTGGAAGAGAATGCCGGAAGGAATGTTTGTTTCTGTGGAAGAAAAAGCTGAGCCAGGCTTTAAATCTTCCAGAGATCGCTTGATGCTGCTTCTTGGTGGCAATGCAGCGGGGGACTTTAAGTTGAAGCCCTTATTAGTGTACCACCTGGAAAACCCCAGGGCTCTGCAAGGCTACTCCAAGCCCAGTTTGCCTGTAATTTGGCGCTCAAACAAAAAGGCCTGGGCAACCAGGAGCATCTTTCAGGAATGGTTCACCTACTTTTTTTGCCCTGCTGTTGAAAAATACTGTGCCCAGAATAATCTCACCAACAAAGCATTGCTTATCCTAGACAATGCCCCATGCCACCCAGTAAATTTGAGTGATCTGTCTGATAATGTAAGAGTGGAGTATCTTCATGACAGCACAGCTGACTCGGTCCAGCCCGTGGGCCAAGGCATCGCCTCCACCTTCAAAGCTCATTACGTGAGAAGAACTTTTGAGCACATCCTAGAAGCAACAGATGGGGAGGACACAGCCATGATCAGGGAGTTTTGGAGAAACTACAGCATCATGGATGCTGTAGACAACATCGCCGTAGCTTGGGAGCAGCTGAGACCGGCGACAATGAACAGTGTGTGGAAGAAGATTTGGCCTGAGTGTGTTCAGTTCCAGAGTGTCTCCCAAACAGATAACATTTCACAGCTTCAACAAAACATTGTGACCCTTGCCAAGAATGTGGCTTTCGAAGACGTTGTAGAAGCCGATGTGGACCATTTGCTGAGGTCCCACGAGGAAGATCTTTCCAATGAGGAGCTGATGCAGCTCGAACAGCAGCCTGCGGGAGAAGAGGACAACGACGATGCCCCCGCTGCCCTGCGTCAGCTGACCACAGAAAAACTCTCGGCAGCCTTGTCACATTTCGAGGCCGGCTTACAGGTCCTCACAAGTAACAGCCCTAATGATGCGTGGAAACTGAAAGTTTCAAAAGCAATCAACGATGCAATAAACTGCTACAGGGAATTGTACAATGAGAAAAAGCGGCGCTTAAAGCAACTAACTTAAGTCAGTTTTCAGTGTGTGTGACAAACGCTCATCAAAATAAAGTCAGAAGCAACGAGACGGCCTCGGCGGATGAGACCCAGCCACACCTCTGTACTTCCAGATGCCTTACATCCTTGGAAACTCTGTTTCTGGTATTTTCATTTTGACACCTGAGAGTACCAAGTTTTATCATTAAAATATCACTGAAGTATGTTCTGTAGAATAACCGTATGCAAGAATACCCAGGAAAATGTTTCTTTAAAAAGAGAAAGCTACAGGGTGCCTGAGTGACTCTGTTCGTTAAGCATCTGACTCTGGATTTCGGCTGAGGTCATGATCTCACAGTTTGTGAGATGGAGCCTCAGGTTGGGCTCCACACTGACAGCACAGCGTCTGCTAGGAATTCTTTCTCTCCTTCTCTCTTTCTGCCCCCTCCCCTGCTCGTGTGCACGCTCTTTCTCTCAAAATGAATAACTTTAAAAAGAGAGAGAAAACTGCAAGAAGGAGACTAGCTCTTCTAGACATTAAAGCAAACGATAAACTTCTGCAGTTACATCAGCAGTCAGACCTGTGGAATACAGTCAGACCTGTGGAATAAGATTGGAAGCCCCCATTTTTTTTCAATGGTTTAGGACAACTGGTTAATCATTTGGAAAAAGATAAAATTAGACCCATGCCTCACAGCGTACACAAGATTAAGTAAGCAGATAAGGAATCCAAAAGCAAAAATCGAAACCATCCAAGTACTATAAAAACACATAGACAAATGCCTCTTTGACCTGGGTGCTAGGAAATCTTCCATGACTTAAGATCCAGATGAAATAAGAAAAGTCATTTGAATTTATAAAACTGTAAAAAAAAAAAAAAGAGCTTTTCCATAGGGGAGAAACACTACAAACAAAGTCAAAAGCAGTTGACAAACTGGAAGAAAATATTTGCAGCATCTCACAGATAATGGGCTAATCCCTGATATATAAAGAACTCTTAGGATTGAGAAGGAAAAAAATACCAAAATCCAATAGAAAAGTGGACAAAGGATATAATTCATAAATAAATAAATTAGATCTTGAAACATGAAAAGAAGTTCGACCTCATTCATGATTAGAGGAATGCAAAGTAAAGCTACACAGATACTGTGTCTCACCAATTAGATTGGCAGATAATCAAACAGTATGACTACACACTTCTGGTGAAGCTCTGGGAGAACAGGGACACCCACATGGCCGATGGGAATGCAAATCGGTACAGCACATAGCGGGACATCAGACACTCATAAAAAATAGCTTTCTTTTGGATTAACAATCCCACTTTTAGGACTGTACTCTGAAGATACACCTCCAACAAAAGAAAATACACGGGCACAGATCATTTGTTGCATCCTTGTTTGTAACTGCAAAAGTGAGGAGACAGCCTGAATATCCATATATAGAAGAATAGTCAAGTATGAAATGGTTATTACATACAATGGAATATAATCTAGATTTAAATGATAACAGTAATAAAAGAGGAAGAACTCTGGACTGGTAGGGAATGGTTTCCAGGGTATACTATTATTTGAAAAAAGAAACATGCAAAAGAACAGTATGCTTTCATTTTTGTGGAAGATAGAAGGGGGAGGGACTTCTGGGTAGATCAGTCAGTGGAGCATATGGCACTTGACGTCAGAGCTCAGATCATGATCTCACAGTTCATGGGTGAGATCCCCACGTCAGACTCTGCTGGCACTGCAGAGCCTACTTGACATTCTCTCTCTCTCTCCTTCCCTGTCTCTCTGCTCCTCCCCCATTCACGCGCTCTCTCTCTCTCTCAAAAAAAAAAAAAAACTTTAAAAAAGAAGGCGGGGGGTGGCCTGGGTGGCTCAGGCAGTCAAGCATCCAACTTCAGCACAGGCCATGATCTCGCAGTTCATGGGTTCGAGCCCCTCGTCAGGCTCTGCTGACAGCTCAGAGCCTGAAGCCTGCTTTGGATTCTGTCTCCCCCTCTCTCTCTGGCCCTCCCCTACTCATGCTCTTTCTCTCTCTCTCTCAAAAATGAGTAAAGGTTTTAAAACTTTATTTAAGAAAGAGGTAAAGGAAGTAAGAAAATATACATGTATTTTACTCATTTTTGCAAAAAGAAACACAGGAGAAACCTTTAGTCTCATTAGGAGACTAAAGACATTGGTTACTGATGGGGAGAAGGGACAGAAAGAAGCAAAGGAACAGGGGAGGAAGATATTTGACGGGCCTTTTAAAAATTTTTTGTTTTAATGTTTATTTTTGAGAGAGAGAGAGCTCACACAAGTTGGGAAGGGGCAGAGAGAGAGGGAGACACAGAATCTGAAGCAGGCTGCAGGCCCCAAAGCTGTCAGCACAGAGCTTGACGCAGAGCTTGAACCACAAACCATGAGATCATGATCTGAGCTGAAGCTGGACGCGTCCAGGCGTCCCAAGTTTTTTTTTTTTTTTTTAAGATTTTATTTTTAAAAGATTTTTTTTAAGATTTTATTTTTAAGTAACTTCTACACCCAATATGGGGCTTGAACTCGCAGCCCCAAGATCAAGAGTTGCATGCTCCACCAAACGAGCAGCCAGGCACTGGTACTGACTTTAGGAACCATGTTAATATATCACAACAATAAAATAGGCAAATAAGGGGTGCCTGGGTGGCTTAGTTACTTAAACGTCTGACTCTTGATCTCAAGGTCATGAGTTCAAGCCCCATGTTGGGCTCTGCACTAGGTGTGAAGCCAACTTAAAAAAATAAAAATAGGGAAATTAAAAAAATGGAGTACATGAATGGGACCATATTTCACATGAGTTACCCACAGTGAAAGAGAAGAAACAACCAAGTGAACTCTAGACACCATGTTTTGACTGTATGCCCTCAGACTGAAAACAAAAAAGAACTCAAGAAAATATTCAAGTCTAGTTAGTAGGCTTCTTTTTAGCAATGCTAAAGGGACTCTGTGTGTTCTAGGGTTGAGCAAATAAATAATTCTAGATCATGGGACCAGGTTTCTGTCAAGGAAGTGAATTACAAATTTTATAAATGGAAAAGAATCTTGTGTTGCTTGGAAATTGGAAGTTATCGGTGTGAACTCATGTTTTTGAGAAGTTTATGGAGGACTAGATGTTGATGAAGGGGCTGCTATTTCCTAGCTGTCTGGTAAAAGGACCTAGAAGCAGTGACCGGCCTGCTGTAGTACTGAGCACACCAAATGACATCTCGTTTACTGAATGACCTCCACTGAGAGGTATTAGGGCTCGTTGAAGAAAGCACTGGTTTCAGAGCTGGGAGAGGGAACGCACAAGAGACACCAAGAACACCTGACTATGCAAAAAAGGAAACAGCTCCTAAAGAATGACAGGAACACGTCAAAAGGACAGGAGACAAGTAGATCGAAGTCAACATCCCCAGGAATGGGGCAAACAATGCACCGAGGACACAGCGTCACTTCTGGGGAATTCCCACTCAACGTGCACAGCCTGAGTCCCATCAGAAAAACCCACATTGAAGGATATTCTTCAAAATAATTAATTTGTGCTTTCCAAGTTTCTTTATTAATTTTGAGAGAGACTGAGATAGTGTGAGTGGAGGAGTGAGTGGCAGAGAGAGATGGAGAGAGAGGATCCCAAGCAGGCTCCATACTTCACACGGGGCTCAAACCCACAAAACCATGAGACAATGACCTGACCTGAAACCAAGAGTCAGACACTTAACCAACTAAGCCACCTGGGTGCCCCAATTAACGTGCTTTCCAAAGGGGTCTATCATGCACCCTTCCAGATTAAAGAAGGCTAAATAGACATAGCAGCTGAATGGCAAAATCTAAATAAGTGCTGTTGTAGGTGCTGTGATGTGTCCAGATGTGTAATTTCCTGGTGACTGCTGCACCGCTGCCATGTAACGGCCGGAATACACACCAGTATTTACAGGCAAAGGGGTATCACCTCGGAAACTCACTGCCAAATGGTTCAGAAAAACAAATGTGCGGATGCAGAGAAAGAATACAGCAAAGGGGGCAAAAGTTAATATTTAGGGAATCCAGGGGCGCCTGGGTGGCTCAGTCGGTTAAGCTCAGGTCATGATCTTGCAGTTTGTGGGTTCACGTCACACATCAGGCTCTGTGCTGACAGCTCAGAGCCTGGAGCCTGCTTCTGATTCTGTGTCTTCTCTCTCTATGCCCCTCCTCTGCTTGTGCTCTGTCTCTCAAAAATAAATAAGTGTTTAAAAATTTTTAATATTTAGGGAATCCAGGAGATGGGTAAATGGGAATGTTTTTGTAATGTTTCTATAGATCCAAATTTGTCAAAATATAAATGGTAAAAGAGGGGCTCCTGGGTGGCTCAGTTGGCTGGGTGTCCAACTTTGGCTCAGGTCATCATCTCATGGTTCATGAGTTTGAGCCCCATGTCGGGCTCTGTGCTGACAGCTCAGATCTTGGAGCCTGTTTCAGATTCTGTGTCTCCCTCTCTCTCTACCCCTCCCCTGCTATCTCTCTCTCTTTCTCTCAAAAATGAATAAATGTTAAAAAATGTTAATGGTAAAGGAAAATACTATTTTATCACCTAAAAGAGAGGGAAAACATATTTCATCTTACATCAAGTATCCAAAGTATAGCTTTTTTTTTTAATGTTTTATTTATTTTTGATACAGAGAGAGACAGAGCATGAGAGGGGGAAGGGCAGAGAGAAGGAGACACAGAACCGCAAGCAGGCTCCAGGCTCTGAACTAGCTGTCAGCACAGAGCCTGACGCGGGGCTCGAACCCATGGACCTGAGATCTGACCTGAGCTGAAGCCGGAGACTCAACTGACTGAGTCACCCAGGCGCCCCCAAAGTATAGCTTTAAGTTATGTGTAGTTGGAGGTGTGTGTTCAAATGTGCCAAGACCAGGCCCACAAATAGCCCTCCCACACCTTTCCTCCCTCCCTTCTGCTTGTGCCCGTAGAGCTCCCAGGTTTCTACAGACGTAGGGTTACAGTCTACCAGCCTGTGTGAACTGCAACTGGATATGAATGGTATATAAAGACCCCTTTTAAAGCAGATTCCTTATATTCACAGGGTCATGGCCCCTTTGAGATCCTGGTCGAAACTAGATCATCTCTCTGAAAAGAATGTACATACACAGAGGGAAGAGGGGCAGTTAGGTTTCTCCTGAAGCCCCGGGTAATGGGAATGGTCTTGAGTTTCAGTGAGGGTCTGTTTTTGGGTCTAGCCTGTGAAAGGGGCCACCAGGAGCTGGACATGTGACTTGCACGGTCAGCCAGTTTTCCTACGGATCCCACCGGGTTATGGGATCACTCCTCCACCATGAGGGTTCCAGAAGACACAGTTTTGTTTTGTTTTTTTTTTAATCTTTATTTATTCTTGAGAGAGAGAGACAGGGTGTGAGCAGGGGAGAAGCACAGAGAGAGTAAAACACAATCTGAAGCAGGCTTCAGACTCTGAGCTGCCAGCACTGAGCCTGATGTGGGCCTCAAACTCATCAACCACAAGATCATGACTTGAGCCGAAGTTGAACGCTCAACCAATTGTGCCCCCCAGTTGCCCCCAGAAGACACAGTTTCTACTTACTGAGCATCTCTGCATGCCAGGCTCAGTGCTCAGTGCTTCCTAGGACCTAAACACCCCCAAGGTATGTTTTCATCTTTCATAGAAATGGAGCTGAGGGGAATCCACACACAGCCTTCTGTCTGATACTTATCACAAACTCCCCAAACCAAATTACATTTGGATGAGGGAGGCTGTGGGCTTTCCCTAAGCCTGCAGATGGGCTGCATGTCAACAGAGCCTGTCTTGTCCCTCATCCACCACACCCCCCAGGGTCGGAGAACATAGACTGCATGAGACAGTGGCCATGGTGTCAATACCACTGGGTGTCCCTTGCTGCTCTTCTGTGAAGTGCTGGCCATGCAGACTAGTTCTTTGGTGGGTTCTTGCCGTAGTGCTGTGGACTCCAAGACCCACACATGATTTTGTTTAGACTCTGTCATCCAGAAGAGGAAGATGGAGATATTGGGGGAGGAGGTGATGGGGGTTGTTAAAAAGGGAGCCAACTCTTTGTCCAGCAGATGCCAGCTTATTAACGCTTTCTATGGACACAGTGATTATAACTAGAATAATGTGACATTCATTACACAGTAAAGCCAGGAATGGCCAGTATCCTTACGACAGAAATGGAAAGCAGTGGGGAGAAATGTGTGGATCTGTGGGTGTAGGAAAAGGGCATTTGGCCCTTAAGCCCCTCTTCATCCCTAGAGAGGAAGGGAAAGCAGGGGAGGGACCTGCTGTTGACCCCACCTCACCAGGGTTTGCTTCTCACTGTCACCCCAAGGCAGGTCAGAACACACAGTGAGAGGACTCCCTAAAGCCACCAACTGAGGTTTTTCTGATGGTGCAGAGGAGCGAGGGGGAGGAGACACGGTCTTTAGCCCCCACTCTCATCCTCCAGCAGGCTAAGCTGACCTTTCTGCTGGCCGATGCATCTCCTCCGGGCTTCCTAGTCAGAGGTGATGGATAACCACGTGGCTATGTTCCCTGCCCACCCCACCCCCACCCCATATGTGTGTCAACCATGTGCATCAACTGCTGACCAGTCTGGGCAAGAGGACACAGAAGACTGGAAAGCCATATCCTGAACTGTCCCCTTCCCACAGGACTCCCCCGTCAATGGCAGGGTCTCTAAAGCACAAAACGTCCCTGCAAATACAGAGGCTGACTGGGGCTGCACCGGTGAAGGGCTATGGGTTCTTGCCCTCTGTCCGGGTTTCCACTTGTCAGCGGGTGTACAGGACCTTTCACAGCCCACGCTCCAGGCTTCCTGCAGGAGCTCTAAGATTCCTGCCCAAAGCTCCCTTGAGCAAATATTCCCAGTACCTCAGGCCCCCAAACAAAAGACCACTGGCTGGTGGTCTCATGTCCAGAGCCCCCGCAGGCACTGTGGCAGCAGCACAGAGCTCCTCCGACAAAGGGTTCCCAGAAAAGCCACATAGGCCTACTGCAGCCAACCCTGTTGCCTAACCTAGGAAACCACCCGCCCCTCCCTGCCAGGGACACAGTCCCTGCTTCCAAACTGGGAAGCAGGACAGCCTCTTCCAGCAGGACCCCTAGCCACCCAGCCTGGAGCACCAAGGTAAGCTGGGCTGAGCAACGGCAGGAGGAGTGGCTGGTCCACCCAGTGGGGAGAGACTGTGGCCCCTTCCCCGCATGTTGTACAGAACTCGTAACCCCTGGATGGGTCCTGTCAGAGGACAACCTAGAGAGAGAACCTCAAGAGGCAGAGGCAGAACCCTCGGGAGACAGTTGGGAACAGCCCCAGCCACAGACAACTAGAAGTCTCCAAGCAGACAAGGGGCTGGGGGATGGGAGCCTCCAGGTAGGTCCAAATCATCCATCGAAGATTTTTGTCAGGCCAAGTCTGGGCGCTGTAGCCGGCATCCCTAGGGTTTGTTGGCCACTCCCCCAAAGCCCTCTGGGGGCTTTCAGAGTAGCCAAAACCCAGCAGCCTTGGGCTTTGCCAAGGCTATCTGCCCCAGGAGAGCTGAGAAGCCCTTCCCCACTTCTTGTGTACAGAGCCCTGCAGACGGCCCCAGCAGCACACCCAGGAAAAAGCTGGATGAGGCTGCACCACGTCCCAGCAAATGCCCGGGAGACAGATGATGGTCCTCACGGTGCTGCTTACATCCCTCTGGCCCAGCACAGGGGAGGGGTCCAGGGGCTGCACCCTCGGGGTCTCCAGAACACGAGAAACACCTTGACTTTGGCAATGACCAGCAGGTTGGATGCCAGAAAGGCTTGGAAGGGGTGCCTGTTGCTCTAGGCATCCACATCTGGACCGGGCTCCTGGAAGAGTGACTGCTTCCGCAAGGTGAGCCGGGCACACTTGGGGCACGTGGTAGAGTTGTCATAGTAGCAGTCCCTGGGGGCAAGGGGACAGGGGGTCAGCCCTAGGAGGGGGCCGGGCTCCCTGCATATGAAATTCTACCGCAGAGCCTTCACAGGCTTCCTAAGTCAGGCTCTACTATCCCCCTTCTCCCAAAGGCAGAAGCCAGGTCAGCGCTCTGGAGTGTTCGGCACTCAGCGCAGGCCCTGTCGCAAGGTCCACACCTGCCAGCTGCTCACCATCGGCTCGGGGCTCTTGCACTTAGCTTCCCCACTCGTGCTTACCACCGTTGTGCAGGGCCTTCAGCCAGGGCACAGGGGGTGCACAGACCATTCAACTTTGGCAGTGACACAGCAAGGTTTGCCATCGGTCACATAGCACGCACGCGGATAGCTCAGGGGGATCCACACGTGCGGCCTTCCCTGCTGTGGCAGCAGCACAGCCCTGCAGCGCCAGTGGTTGCTAGGACAAACAGGAAGTGCCAGGCAGGAACCCACGGGGACAGAAATGGGGGGTGCCCATCTGAGTCCAGTGTGAGAAGTCGTGCAGCGCCCAGCAGTCACCACCTGCTATTAGTGATTGTGCTTATTAAAGAATTAAATTCTTTTTCTTCCAAAATATGTGTATTCTTTTTCTAAACAACCCACTAAGTCTTTTTGTCATAAATACTTAAGGTTGTTTGAATCTAAGTACTTAATAAAAATATTGGTATTTCTTTCGGCCCACGGATGTTTGAAACAATCACCAACACTGAAGATGCCAGGAACAGGAAAGTTTGGGAACCTCCGGCCTCTGCTGCATCTCAGGTCTGCTGGGCAAGGGAAGCAGGTCAGGCACCATGCGGGCCCCTGGGGTCTGGACTGCAGCACCCTCCCCAGCCTGGCAGGTGCTTGTTCCCAGCGGAACTTTGAATTTAGTTCACATCAGGGTCTAACTCCATACCCGGGATCAAAGCGGAGGGCTTTGAAAGGCAGGCAGCAAAGACCGGACCCCAAACGCCTCCCCTCCCCTCCTGCCCCACCGCGGCAGGCGGCCCCGTGCCGGGCCTGAGGGCGGCCGGGAGCCACACTAACCTGTGGAAGACGGCAGAGCACTCCGTGCACACAGACGTGTGGCTGTCGAAGGGGAACAGCACGTCACCCTCTCTGCAGAGCTCGCACACGAAGCCCTTGGCCTGACACCGCTGGGGGCAACAGTGGAGGGTGGGGGGCAGTTCAGTGCGTGCACCGACAGGCACACTGGGCTGAGCTGTTTTCCCACTGTCCCTGCCCCTGAGACTGGGCGCAAAGAGAGGGACGCCCCCTGGCCCGGGGCGGGGGGCCCACCTCACAGTCCAGCTTGATGTGCTTGGCGAAGAGCGTGTGGGTCTCCGTGAGCGAGCAGCTGAGGCGGCCGGTGTGCGCGTCCAGCAGGTCCTGGATGGAGTACATCTCATCGTTCTCCACAAAATGCTGCCGGTCCTGGAGCTGCGGGTCCCAGCAACCGTGACCCCAGACGCAGGGTGCGACCCCCTTCCCCTGCCTGCCCCCAACACTCCCGTCACCCGGGCCCCAGGGTTGCTCATGGAAGCCACAGGCTTCAGGGTGTCCCGGCCGTATAGTGCCCCCCTGCACCATCCACACAGGTCACTCTGCTGCTTCCGACACAGCACAGCACACCCCACCTCTACCCAGCATGCCAACCCCCCCCAGTCCTGGCCCTGTTCACCACCCCAACATTCTGCACCTCTTTTCTCTGCTTTCTCTTGTCTATAGACCTTGCTCCCCCCAACATACTGTTTATTTTTCTTCCCCTAATGAAGGGTGCTCTCTGAAGTGAGAGCAAGGATCCCCACCCATTTTATGCCCTGCTCACTTGGATCTAGAACAGTGATCACCCACAAGTATGTGAGCCTTAAGAAGTGTGCCTGCATCAGTCTGCGTGGGCAGGCCTGTGCCTGGTCCACTGCGTGGAGATTCAGGTCAGGGCTGTGGGGCAACACCTGCTTTTCCCGCAGGTCTCACGGCGGTGTAATCAGAGAACACTTCTGTGGGTAGGATGTCTGTTTGCTCACTAAAGACCTAGTGTTCCTTGGGACAGAGTATGGGAGACCCCCAGCCAACGGCATAGCACATGTAAGCTATCAAGTCATCTGACACAGACGTGGGCGCAGTGTGTCCTTGTTCCGCTGGCTCTCTGTTTCCCACTTGCCCTCCCCCTCCGGGGTCCCAGACCCCCAGCGCCCACCTGGGCCAGCGGCCTGACCTGCAGAAGCAGACGTGCTTCCATGGCCTCCTTGCAAGTGATGAAGTACGGCTTCATGAGCAGGATATCCTGACGCAGCTTCTAAGGACGAGAGGGGCAGGTGAGCATTCTCAGCCAGGGCAGAGCTGCACCCTGGCACGTCTGGGTGGCTAAGAGGGCTGGCACTCCAGGTCAATCGGGGACACGATGCATCCCCCCGGTCACATCCCCCAGGATGGTCCCAGATGTGAGAGCTCCAGCCAAATTCAAGGTCAAATCACAGCTTCCAAGCCAACTGCACTCTGAGGTACATTCATCCTCAAACACGTTGTACAAAAAAGAGACAGAATGTAATACATCTCAGTAATGAAGCATGTGAATGTAGTATAATGTACAATAATGTATTATGTTGAAATAATCTTTTGGATACATTGGATCAAAGAAAATATATTATTAAAATTAATTTCACCTGCTTTTTACTTTTAACGTGGCTACTAGAAAATTTCAAATGGCCTCTGGGCCTAGTCATTGTGTCTGGACAGTGCTCTCATGTCTTTAACCCTAAAGACCGCTAAGGGGCGTCACTATCCCTCAGCAGGTGGCATCTCTCCCCTGCTCCCTCCAGCCTCACCCGGATCTCCACCAGCTCCTCCACATAGTTGAAAAGCAGAGGGTTGATCTCACGGAGTCTGAGAACCGGACGAGACACCATCAGTGCCAGGTAGCGCATGCTGCAGCGGGACACCTGGAGGACACGACGGACTGGCACCTCCAGCATTACACATACTGCTCCCGCAACCCAGGCCCAAGCTCCGCCCCCAGGCCCAAGCCCCGCCCCCATCCGAGCACTGACTCTGGGTCCTGAGGCTGCACTTCCTCCCCACCCAGGCTGTGTAGCAGCTCTTGCCACCACCACCCGCCTCCACCTCCCCCTACCCCACCCCCACCCCCACTCTCCTGCCCTTGCCTTGCGCGGCTCAAAGTCCCAGTTGTGCACAACTCGTGCGGGGATGATAGCCAGGTCATTCCAGTGGCAGTGGCTGCAGTAGTACTGGCCGGTATAGTCACACTGCCGGGCCTCGCTGGGCACGCCGCCTGTGGAAGGGAGGG
Source organism: Suricata suricatta (assembly GCF_006229205.1). Taxonomy (NCBI): domain Eukaryota; kingdom Metazoa; phylum Chordata; class Mammalia; order Carnivora; family Herpestidae; genus Suricata; species Suricata suricatta. Next base: position 131,370 of record NC_043715.1, read on the forward strand.
GTGTTAGAAAGTCAGGGCTGCCTTCAGTGTCCCTGACGCTCAGAAGCCACATAAAGAGAAAGAGCCACCCTCCAGACCTGATGCAACTTCTTCTGACCTGAAGAAGAACTGAAGCAGATCAGGCACCCGGCTACCCTCAGCTTTGTCATCAGTAAAATGGGACAAAACCCCCCCACCATGGGACTGCTGAGAGGATCCCAAAAATTAACATTAGTAAACCTCTGGAAGAAGGCCTGATATGTGCTACATGTGTGACTACTGTACAGTTTTTCCCTTCCAGGTGGGCTTCCTGTGACAGTGGGGCCACCGGGGAGCCGGTGCAAGGCAGACTTGCAAGCACTCCTCCGTGAGCAGTCGGCTGAGTGGGAAGAGAAAAGGCCCCAGAAGCAGCCCTTCCTCACTCCGCAAGGAGAGACAGCAGGATACCACCCATGGGAGCCGAGCTGCCCTTAGCATCTGAGTGATCCAGTTTTCTCACCGCTGTTGGCCGGCCACCCTGCCCGAAGCAGCCTCCTTCGCCCTGAGCCCTGTTCTCTCGGGGGCACTCACGCAGAGAGATGGGCGCCCGGCACTCCGCGCAGCGGTAATCTTGGCTGTCCAGCCCTGTCTCGGGGCAGATGTTCAGCTCATATTCGGCTTGGTGGCTGACCTTGGAGCGCACACAGGGCTTGGAGATGAGGTTCAAGCACTTGCTGTGACACCGGTAATAACACCCTGGGGGAGGAGGACCGACAACGTGCCTCTCAGACAGGGGGTGGGGGGGCGGGGGGGGGCATCCTGCAGCCCAGACCGGCCTTCAGCTCTGCTCTGATTCCCACATCAATCTGAGAGCTTCTCCAGGCCCCACTGCAGGCCCCAGAACTTGAAAGACCTTGTCAGTCCCCCTCCCAAGCCTTGCCCTGCGGACCTTCCTCCTCAGCCCCGGACTGCCTGCCATCCACACCTGGACGCCGAATGGGCATCGAACTCACTTGGTCTGAATGGAATCCTCATTCTTCCTTAACAACCCGCCTCCCACACATGGTTTTCCCGCCTCACATTTCAGTGACTCCATCTTCCCACCTACTGAGACTGAACATTGTCAATCCTCTCAACTCCCCTCTCATGACCATTTCCTGCCCTCCAAGCAGTGCTACACTGGGTCCTTCTCATCCAAAACAGACCCGCCCCTATCAGAGTGCCATCATCTTCCCTGTCCAGCTGTCCACTCTCTTCTTTAGTTCATGCTCAGCTCAGCAGCCAGAGCAGTCTTGTTCAAACCTAAGCATGTCCGGCATTGCCCTGCAGCCCCCGGTGCACTTACAGAAAGGTCCCTGGGTCCGAGCCCACCTCTACAACCTCCTCGCAGATGCAATGGCCCAGCCACCCTTTCCTCTGCTCCACACTGAAGACACTGGACACACACCAGCCAGTGTGTCTAGCCATCCCCCCATCCCCCGCCCCCAGGAGCATTCCTCCCCAGATATACTCCTGACTTGCTCCCGGACCTCCAAGTTTTGCTTGAATGTCACATGATGCCTTTCTATTCCACCCTAAAGTCATGCCTGTCACACTCCCTGGTCTTTGCTGTTCTCTTTCCTTATTTGTCTTCAACTAACACACCATCTGCTCATTCAGAACAGCACTATCCACAGAAATTTTCAGCAATAATGGAAATGTTCTCTTTGCACACTGTCCAATATCGTAGCCACCAGCCTCATGTGGCCATTAAGCAGCTGTGGTGTACATAGCACTAGTAAGAAAGTAAATAGTTACTTGTTTGAATCAGTTTGAGTTTAAATTTGAATAGCCACCTGTGGCTCGTGGCTACTACACTAGAAAGCCACATGTGGACCTGAGCCTGGTAGAAGCAGGAGTTTGAGTCTTCTGTCCCTTGTTTTATCCCCAGTGCCCCCACAGGGCTCAGTAAACACTGAGCACACTGCGGCGAGTTCATCTGAACACAGCCCAAATATGGCAGCAGAGCTGCAGGTCTCTGCTCTGTCCTGGGGACTGGGTCTCCCTACCCAGAAGGAGCAGGTCTGGGGCTCAGCCTACCCGTGCAGGTGTACCAGGTCTGAATGAGCCCCCAGATAATGGTGTTACACTTGTCACAAGTTTGCTTGACACTCTTGCTCTTCTCCTTGTAGAAACGGTGCTCAAGGAGGACTCGGATGTTGGGCTCGTCTTCATTAGGGTCCTAGAGAGAGGCCCGGGGAGGGGTCACAGTCAGCCTGCTGTTAACCCCTCTCCCATGAGCCCCTTGAGTTATTTCTGCCAGGGACATTTACAGCACATATTGTGAGTTTCCCCAATGTCACACCTCCTTTTCCCTTTAGCAAACAAAATCTCCAGTGATCAGCCAGACCTGAACCACCCAGAGGACAGACTCCTCCCAGAGTCTCCTTCAGCTAGGTGCTGTTAGGGTCACGTGTGTGTGAGGAGAAAGCCTCCCACCTTTCTTCTGCTAAGTGCACACCCAGAGTGACATGAGGCCACCTCGGACTCTCACAAGGACTGAAGGGCCTGGGGTCCCCAACACCATTAGCTGCCCTATGGGCTCGAGACCGACTACAGTTTCTACGTAAGTAAAATTACACATCTGACTCCTTTAAGACGCTGTATTTTGGGGTGTCTTTGTTACCATAGCCTTACCTATATCCTAGTGAATATTTTACTTTCTAAATTCCCAGGGATTTATGAGTCAGTCAGCGACCCAGGGGCCACCCAGCTGGTGTGCACACACTCAAGGACCTCAGTGTGTACCCGCTGTGGGTTCTGGCCTCCAGAATCCATTATCCTTACTGTTGTCCCCTTTGCAAAATCCTCAGGAAACCCCCCCCCAACTCTAGGTCATGAGGTTCGAGGTCGATCTTACCTGACTTACCTGCTCCAGTAGGTGGGCAGGTGCCTAAGACCAGCCCCTCAAGATCAGACTAACAGGAAAAGCCTACACATGATGTGAGGGCCCACTCTTTCTGGGTACCCTCCTATTTCAGCCCCTCGGCATCTGGAAGGGGAGGTTCCTACATCCCTCAGCCTCCATGGTGGGCAGGTCGGCACACACCTTCAGCTCCTGGAGTTTCAGCCGGAGGTGGATGAGCCTCACGACGGCATCCTTCTGCTTCTCTGAGTGCTCGGGCAGCTCCAGGATCAGCTGCTTGCACTCCTCGATGGCCTGCCGCAGCTGCTGGATGTCAGAGGCCAGGAAGAGACCCTGTCCGGTGGGTGGGGAGGGAGCCGACAGGTCGCATCAAATGCCCACCCACATGAAGGTCAAGCCCAGAGCAGACCGCCCTGTTGTCACTCAGCTAGATGAAGAAACGAGCCTGGCAGGAGGGGCCCAAAGACTCGCTCAAGGTGCAGGAAAGTGAAGGTAAGAGTGACCCCATGCAACCCGACCCCCAGCCGGACCTGTCTGCTCACAGGCCTCTGAAAACCTAATTCAGGATGTTTTTCAAAACACAACTTCCTTCTTTTAGAAATGAAATTGCAGGGCGCCTGGGTGGCACAGTTGGTTAAAAGCGTCCGCTTGATTTCGGATCAGGTCCTGATCTCGCAGTTCGTGAGTTCGAGCCCCACCTCGGGCTCTGTGCTGACAGCTTGGAGCCGGAAGCCTGCTTTGGATTCTGTGTCTCCCTCTCTCTCCGCCCCTCCCCCACTTGCTCATTCTTCCCCTCTCTGTCTCAAAAATTAATAACCATTAAAAAATTTTTCATAAAAAATAATAATAAAGAAATTGAATCACTTTTCTTGCTATGCTATTCTGCTTACTTCTAAAGTTTCCTCTTGTATGAAAGCTGAGGAAATGACAATCGGCCTGAAGGAGAGGAGGTGGCCTCTAGCTTAATCACCGAGCCAGAGACACACCCCTTGCCCCAGCACCTCACAAGGACCCAGGGCCAAGGCCAGAAAAGCCCCAAGTCTCGGGGGACTGCTGCCACTATGAAAGGAAGACAGGCTCAAGGCCAAGCTGGGGAGTCGAGGCTAACCTCGCACCGGGAGAGACAGCTGCCCTAGGAGCCCCTGCTCTCCAGGACACCAGGCAAAGGGGGGTGACACCCCTATTCCTGGATCTCAGGGTGTGGCCCATGGGAGTGGCCCCAAATGTTTTTAATGAAGATACAAAACAAAATGAAATACATATGTGTACCAATAAAACTTAAACACCATACATGAAATAAAACATAAATGAGAAATGGGGCTTCTGGGTGAATCTTCTTTGATTGAAGTTACATTTGAATGTTACTATGTAACTATGAAACAATGTAACTATGCACTCTGAAGTAATAGTTGAAGATACTGGGGGCTCGGTCAGCTGAGTGGTTAAGCATCCAGCTCTTGACTTCAGCTCAGGTCAGCATCTCACGGTTCATGGGATTGAGCCCTGCCATCAGGGTCTGTGCTGACAGCATGCAACCCGCTTGGGATTCTCTCTCTCCCCCTCTCTCTCTCTGCACTTCCCTGGCTCTTGCACACTCTCTCTCCTTCTCTCTCTCAAGATATATAAACATGTTTTTTAAGCTGAGGCTACCCAGGGCTCCTGGGTGGCTCAGTCGTTAACAGAGTCTGACTTCGGCTCAGGTCATATCTCACAGCTTGTAAGTTCGAGTCCTGAGTTGGGCTCTGTGCTGACAGCTCACAACCTAGAACCTACTTCAGATTCTGCGTCTCCTTCTCTTTGTCCCTACTCCCCCACTTGCACTCTGTCTCACTCTCTCCAAATAAATAAACTTTAAATTTTTTTGAGTTGATGATACTTTGCATAAAACTAAAAGATTTTCAAACTCATTTCTTTTAGTTTATTTATTTATTTTGAGAGCGAGAGAGTAAGAAAGCAGGGGAAGGGCAGAGAGAGAGAGAGAGAAGCTCTGCACTGTCAGTGCAGAGCCCAATGCAGGGCTTGAACAAACTTTGAGATCCTGACCTGAGCCAAAATCAAGAGTCGGACACTTAAACCACTGAGCCACCCAGACACTCTGATTTTCAAACTTTTTAAAAAGAAATCTTTAGAGTCCTTTAATTAAAAAAAGAAAAGTTTCCATGGAACAAAATATTGAACAGAGGAGAATGGCCCTGCAGAGGGGAGTGGAGGTGGGCAGGAGGGCCTCTCTCCTCCCCCACCCTGCCGCACAGCTGCAGGATTCCCAACCCTCACATGTGCCTCAGAGGACCCTGGAGCTTGGGGAGAGGGGAGGCCCAGCGCAGGCCCCAAACCCCAGGTCAGTCCATCTTCTCTGGTTCCCAAGCAGGTTTTCAGGATGGGAGTAAAGTGTCGTGTGCGTCTCAGATTTAAGGCCCTGGAGCCCCAGCTCAGGTGGCCTGGCTCTGCTGCCTGACGGTGGGGAGACAAGGGAGTGGCTGGCTCCCCCTGCCTTGGGGCTCGCCCGCGCCCAAACCTTACCACAGGGCGGGAGAAGTGGTCCTCAGAAAGGCCAAGGTCCATCATGCGCTCAGTGCAGCGGAATTCTGGCTCTCCGGAGGGCAAGTCAGGCAGGGGCTCTGGAGGGGGTACGGGTGTGGGACACAGCAGAGAGAGAAGGAAAAGTCAACCTGTCTTTCCACCAGGAGTAGGTTGGGGTGGGAAGGACCCTTGAGGATGAGAGAAACCCACAGGAGGGGCTGAGGGGAGCCAGGCCCTGCCCGGCATCTGCCCTGTTTGCTTCTGCAAAGGAACCCATTCCCTTTACAAATAAGAGAGACCCTTTCCAAAAAATGGGGTGGGGGGACGCCTGGGTGCCTCAGTCGGTTGAGTATCAGACTCTTGATTTTGGCTCAGGTCATGATCCCTGGGTCATGGGATCAAGCCCTACATCAGGCTCTGCACTAAGCGTGGAGCCTGCTTGGGATTTTCCCTCTCCCTCTGCCCCTCTCCCCTGCATGCACATGCTAGCTCTCTCTCTCTCTCTCTCTCTCTCAAATAAAAAAAATAACTAAATAGAAAAATAAAAAGAGGTGGAAAGACACACATAGTGCTAAGAGAGGTCTACAAAAAAGTGTCAAAGAAACATCCTAATTTCTAAGGCATATTTCGTGTGTGTGTGTATGGACTCAAGGCTGCTAGATGATGAACAACAGAATTCCTGAATCCCTGTGTGGACGCACACACATACACATGCATGCATGCACACATGCATGCACACACAGGTACGTACAAGCACGCACACAGGTACACACACATGCACACACATACATGCACACGCACGCATGCACACACACCCTGAAGACCCCATGGTGACTCAATCTGCAGTGCTTAGAGCTCACGCCTCCTGACCTCCAAGTTGCTGGGTCTCTGTTCAGGGCATTCCGTCTTCTTCCTGATGAGACCTCAGCTCTGAGCTCACTCTCCAAGTGTTCCCCAAACAAGCATCTGCTATGTGCTGGGCCCTGGGACACACGAGTGACAAGACAGTCACAAATCCCTGCCCTCAGGAGTGTGTGTGTGCATGCATGCATGCATCCATGCGTGCATGCGTCCGTATGTGTGTGTACACGCATGTGCACATGCGTGTGTGTTAATACTTATTCTGGGGAGAGCACAAACGGGGGAAGGGCAGACAGGGGGACAGAGGATCCATAATGGGCTCTGCGCTGATAGCAGCAAGCCTGAATCGGGGCTTGAACTCACAAACAGATCATGACTTGAGCTGAAGTTGGATGCCCAACCACCTAAGGCACCCAGGCGCCCCAGGAGGGTGTGTTCTAATGGAGGAATAGAAGTAAGTAAACTAGAAAGAGCTGGAAATGGTTTGTTCGGGAGAAAAGGGAAGTGGCCAGCATGGGCCCAGCTCCATGGGAAAGCCCACATGGCCCACAAGAGGAACAGGGAGGTGGGGAGGCACAATGTGAAGGGCCAGATGGCCCACACAGGCCTCCCCCCAGCACCCACCTTCAGAAGCGAAGTCTGGGGCCCCTTCACTCGCCCTCTGCTCATGCTGCCGTGGCCCAAGCTGCTTGTTGAAGGGGTTGAGGTGAGCCTGCCGGAACCGGGCCAGCTTCTCATCGTATTCCATAGCATCCCCCCTGCAGGCGGGAAGGGGCAGAGATGGCCATCCGGCTCCCAGACTCACTGCATTCCCATCCCCTTTTGAGTTCCTGGGGCTTCAGACGGGATGCCTGGCCTCCTTCACGTGCCCAGGAGGGTCCAGGTAGGGCGCCCCCTCATCACAGGTGCCATCTGCTGCCCCTCCCCAAACCAGCTCAGCCCCCTCACCCAGCAGCCCCTCAGCAACAGCACTCCCCTCCGATCATGCAGGGCCAGCAGCAGGATGCGACCTACCCAAGGGTACCGGCCAGTCGGGACTTAGGCCCCTCTGGCTCCAGGCGCCTCACTCATCCCCAGTCCAGCCTTCACTGCTGAGAAGAAAAGGCTCGGCTGCTTCCACGAGCCACCATCTCCCAGGACTCAGTTCCTTCCTTCGGGCCCTAGCCAGAGGTGTTCCTTTTCTGCCAGAGCAACCCAAAACCATGGCCCCGAGCAGAACCCCCGGTGAGGATGGTCAGAGAGGTCACAGTGCTGTACACTCTGGAGCCGATGCCAGGGTCCAGGCCTGCTCTGCCATCTGCAGGATGGCCTTGGGCAGGGCCCACCTTCCTGGTGCCCCATGGAGCTCCAGCTCTTGGCTGGCCATGTAGAGGAGACCCGTGAATACCTGTTAATCATCACGTAGGCAAGGATGGCACCTCACTGGCAGATGTTTTTTAAAGCTTTATAGGACATAGTTATCCTTTCTTTGTGCAGGTTGAGTTAGAAATAATTTGTAATTCTCAAAGACAACCCTGTGACTCCTATCCGCACCCCCTCCAAAAGAAAGAGAACTGAGCCTAGACGGATGGCTGCCCTGCATGGGGGTCAGAAACCCCCAACTAAGAGACCCGTGCTGCCTGTTTGGTCTCCGCAGTGGGGATGTGGGTTGGAGGTTCTGGTTACGCAGAAACCAACATCCATGGACTGGCTGTCCCTGGGTCAAAACACGGAGAATTACAGGTGCTAAGGGCTTAAGCCTCCTCTCTCTCATTACCCGACAGCTTTGGGCAGCTCACACAGGGTAGTTAGGCCCTGATGCCCAGTGCCTCTCTGGATGGCAGGCCCCACAGTGTCCTGCAAAGCAGGACTCTGGAGTGTAGGAGAGATCCAGTATTCCTTCACCTCTCTTCCCAAGTGGTGACAAAGATTCTTTGCTTGACCAGACTTAGTCAGGCGCCCAAAATTTATCACAGGCCCACCTATGTATGCCCTGCCTGTAAAATCCAGTTTTAGCAAGAATCCTGCTGTCTCAATTTAGCAAGAGCCCTCCCCCCAACCCCCCTCAGCAAATATCCTGTTGGGTGGGTTTAGCCAGAATCCACCCCTCACCCCCAATGTCTCCCCTCAATAAGTTTCCAGGCCCTGATTTTACCTTGCTCTGTGGCTATAAACCCCCACTTGTCCATGCTGTATTCAGAGTTGAACTCATTCAAGATCAAGGTCTCTTCCCCTACTGTAAGAGCCCTCAAAAAAATCTGTGTTGACTATTTTAACAACTATCCAGGCCTGTTTTTTCTTTGACTGTCGGGGAGCTAGATTTTTGGGTTATCAAGATTTCCCAGCATCCCTACAGCTGGGTGTGGTCATGTGACTAAGTTAAAACCAATAGAATTTAAACAGAAAGATCTCATGAGAATTGTTCTTAGAAGGAGGCACTGCCCCTCTTCATCTTTTTCTAACTCTGGTCACTTGGGATGCAGATATAATGGTTGGAGCTGGAGTAGCCACATGGTTTGTGATTAGAAGCCCAGGCTTCATTCAAAGGTGACAGAGATAAACTTCTATTGAAACCACTGTTATCAGGAGAGGGATTTCTTCCTCTTACATTCAAATTAGACCCTGTCTCACCATCCTGAGAGCCTTGTGGTAATAAAATGAATTAGTGCTATTCAAATCCCAGCTCCTGGCTGACATGTGTGGTCTTGGGCAAATGCCTAAACCTTTCTTTTTGATTTCTCATGTTTCAAGTGGGGATAATAGTGCCCACTGTATAGGGTTGTCACAAAGATTAAAGACATTGTTTGCGTGTCCTGGCCCATGCGCAGCATGCATCCAATAAACACCAGCTACAACTTACCATTACCATTTTTTACTACTGTTCTTAAGAACCATACAGCCCTTGGTTCAACATATGCCAAATAATCAATATGATTCATCACATCAATAAAAGAAAGGACAAGAACCACATGATCCTCTCAAAAGATGCAGAGAAAACATTTGAGAAAATACAGCATCTTTTCTTGGTAAAAAACAAAAAACAAAAAACAAAAAAACAGAAACCTTGAGAAAGTAGAGATAGAAGGATCAAACCTTGAAATCATAAAAGCCATATATGAAAACCCCACAGCTAATATCATCCTCAGTGGGGAAAACTGAGAGCTTTCCCCCTAAGGTCAGGAACAAGACAGGGATGTCCATTTTTGCCACTTTTATTCAACATGCTATTGGAAGTCTTCACCTCAGCAATCAGACAGCACAAAGAAATGAAAGGCATCCAAATCCTCCAGGAGAAGGTCAAACTTTCACTCTTCGCAGATGACATGATACTCTAGATGGAAAGCCAAAAAAATTCCACCAAAAAGCTGCTAGAGCTGACCCACGAGTTCAGCAAAGTGGCAGGATATAAAATCAATGCACAGAAAGTGTTTGCATTCCTATACACCAACGATGAAGCAACAGAAAGAGAAGTCAAGGAATCGATCACATTTACAATTGCACCAATAACCATAAAATACCTAGCAATAAACATAACCAAAAAGGTGAAAAATCTATACACTGAAAACTATAGAAAGCTGTTGAAGGAAATTGAAAAAGACACACACAAAAAAGGAAAAATATTCCATGCTCCTGGATAGGAAGAACAAATATTATTAAAATGTCAATACTGCCCAAAGCAATCTACATGTTCAATGCAATACCTATGAGAATAACACCAGCATTTTTCACAGAGCTAGAACAAACAATCCTAAAATTTGTATGGAACCAGAAAAGACCCTAAATAGCCAAAGCAATCTTGAAAACCAAAACCAAAGCCAGAGGCATCACACTTCCAGACTTCAAGTGTGTTACAAAGTTGTAATCCTCAAGACAGTATGGTACTGGCACAAGAACAGACATATAGATCAAGGGAACAGAATAGAGAACTCAGAAGTAGATCCACAAACGTATGGCCAACTCATCTTTGACAAAGCAAGAAAGAATATTCAATGGCATAAAGACAGTCTCTTTAGCAAGTGGTGCTGGGAAAACTGGGCAGAGACATGCAGAAAAATGAACCTGGATCACTTTCTTACACCACACACAAAAATAAACTCAAAATGGATAAAAGACCTAAATGTAACAGGAAGCCATCAAAATCCTTGCAGAGGGGCGCCTGGATCGCTCAGTAGGTTAAGCAGCCAACTTGAGCTCAGGTCATGATCTCGAAGTTTGAGTCCTACCTTGGGCTCTGTGCTAACAACTAGCTCAGAACCTGGAGCCTGATTCGGATTCTGTGTCTTCCTCTCTTTCTGACCCTCCCCTGCTAGCACTGTCTCTCTCTGTCTCTCAAAAATAAATAAGAGACATTAAAAAAATTTTTTTTAATTAAAAAAAAATTCCTCGAGGAGAAAGCAGGCCAAGAACCTCTTTGACCTTGGCCGCAGCAACTTCTTACTCAACACGTCTCGAGGCAAGGGAAACCAAAGCAAGAAGGAACCATTGGGACCTCATCAAAATAAAAAGTTTCTGCACAGCGAAGGAAACAATCAGCAAAACTAAAAGGCAACCAACGAAATGGGAGAAGATGCTTGCAAATGGCATTATCAGATAAAGGGTTGGTATCCAAAATCTATAAAGAACTTAACAAACCCAACATCCAAAAAACAAATAATCCAGTAAAGAAATAGGCTAAAGACATGAACAGACACTTCTCCAAAGAAGACATCCAGATAGTCAACCGACACATGAAATGACGCTCAACTTTCTCACTATCAGGGAAATACAAATCAAAACCACAGTGAGATACCACCTCATACCCATCAGAATGGCTAAAATCAACAAGTCAGGCAACAACAGATGCTGACAAGGATGTGGAAAAAAAAGATCTCCTCTGCACAGCTGGTGGGAATGCAAACCGGTACAGACACTCTGGAAAACGGTATGGAGATTCCTCAAAAAATGAAAAATAGAACTACCCAATGACCCAGCAATTGCCCTACTAGGCATTTATCTAAGAGATACAGGTAGGCTGTTTCGAAGGGGCACACGCACCCCAATGTTTATAGCAGTGCTATCAACAATAGCCCAAGTATGGAAAGACCCCAAACGTCCATCAACAGATGAATGGATTGGGGCGCCTGGGTGGCTCAGTCGGTTGAGTCTCCGACTTCAGCTCAGGTCAGATCTCACGTTTGTGGGTTCGAGCCCCGCGTCAGGCTCTGTGCTGACAGCTAGTTCTCTCTGCCCTTCCCCCTCTCATGCTCTGTCTCTCTCTGTATCAAAAAATAAATAAAACATTTTTTAAAAAATTTTAACAGATGAATGGATAAATAAGATAGTGTGCGCACACACACACACACACACACACACACACACACAAAATGGAATACTACTTAGCAATCAAAAAGAAAGAAATCTTGTCATTTGCAACTATGTAGATGGAACTGGAAGGTATCATGCTAAACGAAATTAGTCAGAGAAAGACAAATACCATGTGACTTCACTCATATGAGGACTGTAAGACACAAAACAGATGAACAAAAGGGAAGAAAAGCAAAAACAATATAAAAACAGGGAGGAGGACAAAAACATAAGAGACTCTTAAATATGGATAATAAACAGAGGGTTACTGGAGGGGTTGTGGGAGGGGTTGTGGGCCAAATAGGTGAGGGGCATTAAAGAATCTACTCCTGAAATCATTGTTGCACTATATGCTAACTAAGTTGGATGTGAATTTTTTTTAATTAATAATAAAAAAAAAGAATCATACAGCCCTGATTTAAATTCTGGGTCCCCCAGTAATGAGCTATATGATCCTGTTTTCTTGCTCACAAATAAGGGAGAACACCTACCTGTGGGGTGGGTAGGAGGACTAAGTGTGCAGTGCTACACGGCAGGAGGCCCAGAGCCCAGAGCTGCTCCTAAGCAAACTGTCCCTGTTATCACATGACAACCAGCCCAAGACCAAGGAAATCTCCCAGCATTTAAAATATGGCCAGAGGGGCGCCTGGGCGGCTCAGTCGGTTTAGAGTCCAGCTTCCGCTTAGGTCATGATCTCACGGTTCGAGCCCCACGTCCGGCTCTGTGCTGACAGCTAGCTCAAAAGAGCCTGCTTCAGATTCTGTGTCTCCTTCTCTCTCTCTGACCCTCCCCTGTTCGCACTGTCTCTCTCTGTCTCTCAAAAATAAACCAAAAAAAAAAAAAAAATTAAAATATGGCCAGAGCAGCTCTCCTCTAGGCTGGAAGCTCCCTTGGAAAAAGCATCTTTCATTTGCATCCTGGCACAGAGGCCTGAATGAACGAAGCTGGAGAATCATACTTGGCTCAGGGCTTCTGAGCACAGACCGGTGATGTCCCAACACACTGGCCCACGGCGTGAGCAGCAGCTGACTCTGCTCACACCACCCCCTGCCGGGCTCACACTTAGGCGGAGGGACAGGCAGCAGGGCGGAGACTAGAAGAAAGGAAGGAAACCACCAAGCCCATTATACCACCTGTGCCCCCTCAGGATACGCCCCTTCTCTGGCAGGAGAAATGAGGGGAGGACAACACACCTGGGCAAGCAAAGCGGGCCTCCGGGGTTCACGGGCACTGAGGGATGAGCCCAGGTGCACTCGCGACGCACTCACCCAGCCTCGGTGCCCTGCGTGGGGCAAGCCCCCCGGAAGGTGGCATCATCCCCGCCACAACCAGAGGGGGCAGGGGCAGGCATACTGCCTCTCTGAGGGCTACTTGCCGCCGAAACCTGGCGGAGTGTGGCCACTGCCCGCCTCGGGAACGAGGTACCTTCCCCAACTTGGCTCACAACACCGGGCTACACTTTGGGGACCCTCTCGAACCCGCTACGGCCGCCCATCCATTTCATAGGCGAGGAAACTGAGGTTCGGGGCGGCCCAGCACTCGCGGACAGCGGTGGAGCCCAGGGAGTTGGCGCGGGCCCCACGTCGAGGCCGGAAGCGGTGACACTGTCACCGGGGGCGGGGAAGGGGCATTCCCCCCTCTGGGGTGGTAGGCCTGCCCGAGCCGCGGAGGGAGGCAGCTCGGGTCGCCAATGCCCTTTGCGCCCGAGGGACGACCGGAGGGGGGCCGCCCCGACCCACCGGTCTGAATGCTGCCCCGGGCGGGGGTGGGGGCGCCGGGGCTGGTCCCTCGTCCCCTGCGCCTTCGGGCAGGGGGGCGGCGGGCGGCCGAGAGAGCCCCCGGGGGCCGAGCGCCCCGCTTCCTCCACCCCCGGCACCCCCGCCCCTCACCCGGCCCGCCCAGACTTCCCCCTCCGCCGCTCACCTGACCGCCGCCGCCCTCGCTACATTGTAACCCGCCAGCCGCCCTCGCTGCAGCGGAGCCGCCGCCGCCCGCTGCTGCCGCCTGCGGCCCGGAGGCTCATGACAGGCCGGCGCGCCCGACTCTGCGGCCTCCACGTGCGCCTCCGGGAAATGGGTGATACCTCACTCTCCCTGTTCCAGACGGCAAGGCGGGGTGCTACATTTTCTATGCTTTCCGTAATCACAGAAGTCATGGTTTAGTTTTTTTGATGTTTATTCATTTTGAGAGAGAGACAGAGACAGAGAGAGACAGAGCATGAGCAGGAGGGGGGCACAGAGAGGGGGAGACAGAATCCGAAGCAGCTCCAGGCTCTGAGCTGTCAGCACAGAGCCCGACATGGTGCTGGAACCCACCAACTGTGAGACCATGACCCGCAGAAGTCAGATGCTTAACCTACCGAGCCACCCAGGCGCCCCACAAAGGTCATAGTTTAAATTGAGACCACAACAATTAAGGGAAAAAATGGTGGTATTTAATTTCTTTAAAAAAAAAAAAAAAAAGCCCAGTGGTTGAGGGGAAAAAAGGGAAGAGGGTATCACAGTGTAAACAGTGGCCACTGGTGTGCACCTGCACGACCCTGTGTGGTGTTCACAGCTGGTGAGGAGGGGAGGTGCTGCGTTCTACCCCATTTTACAGAAGAGGAAACTGAGGCACAGTGAGGTTAGGGGAAGAATCCGTGGAGAACGGGTCAGGGGACATTGGAGAAGTCTGGATATGACTTCTAGTATTATTACTGCCTTCTAGGTGTGCCAGGCCCTGCTTCGTTTCTCTCTACAACCCTCACCACTGCCTCGGGTCCTGTGTCTCATACATTCATAGTAGGAGTAGTGTTTAATGTTTTGTTTTGTTTTGTTTTGTTTAGAGAGAAAGAGAGATGGAATGAGCAGGGGAGAGGCAGAAAGAGAAGGGAACAGAGGATCCAAGCAGGCTCTGTGCTGGCAACGGAGAGCCCGATGCGGGGCTTAAACTCACAAACAGTGAGATCATGACCTGAGCATAAATCAAGACTCAGACACTCAACCTTTTTACTTACTATCTTTTTACTTACTACCTGTCACTCCTCCCCCCACCAGAAACCAAGGCTTACAGGCAAGAGCTCTGTTTAGTTTCTTCACTGCTCCTTGCCGAGAACAGAGACTGGACATGTAGGTGCTCACAGGCACGGACTCGGGAAGGGCTAAGTCCTGAGCGAGGTCAGCCCTGAGTGAGAGAAGGCTCCACAAGGCTGTGTTAGCAGCAGCTGCTGAGCTGGTCGGTGTCCGGCAGTGACACAGCAGAGAAAAGACAGACAAGGTCCTGGCACTCACGGAGGCAGACAGACAATATGCAAAGATGCAAATTAATAAGTAACATGATGAGCACTAAGAAGGAAATAAACAGGGTGACAGATGGTGGGAAAGGCCAGGGGCGGAGGACACGATGCTCAGGCTACTACCCAAAGGGTCAGAAGGTGAGGACCACTGCAGAGCTGGGGAAAAGCATCCAGAAGGAAAACACAGCACACAACACTTGAGGAACTGAAAGATGCTGTGTGCCCGTGGAGAGAAAGGAGGCCAGTGTGGCCAGAGATTGGTAAAATGGGAAGCCTGGTAAAAGGTGAAGGGAGAGGCAAAGCTGTGGCATTTGTACACACACTGACTTTGATTTGTGCCGAGATGGGAGCCACTGGAAGTTTCTTTTTTCTTAGCATCTTTATTGACGCATAAATTGAAGTATTTTAGATAAATACCCAGCAGTGGGGCTGCTGGCTCGTGTGAGGGCTCTGGGCGCAGCTGCGGGAGCAGCGCCGTTGTCCATCGTGGCTGTGCGGAGCCGCGTTCCTGAGAACAATGTGCACAGGTCCCGGTATCGCCACATCCTTATCAACACTTGTCATCTTCTATTTTTCTGATAATAGCCATCCTAAGAGGTATGAAATGATATTTCATTGTGGTTTTGATTTGCACTTCCCTGATGATTAGGAACCTTGAGCATCTTTTTTTTTAAGTTTATGTATTTATTTTTTTAGTAATCTCTACACCCAACGTGGGGCTCAAACTCATGACCTTGAAATCAAGAGCCACATGCTCTTCTAACTGAGCCAGCCAAGTGCCCCACCATTGAGTATCCTTTTCTATACATCTTGGCCGTTTTTATATCACTTGTGGAGATATGTCTATTCGTGTCCTTTGTCTATTTTGTAATCAGGTTGGGGTTTTGTTGGGTTTTTTTTTTTTTTTTTTTGCTATTGAATTGTTGGAATTCCTTATATATTTTGGAACTTAACCACTTACTGGATATATAGTTTGCAAATATTTTCTTCAATCCCGTAGGTTGACTTTCTACTCTGTTATTTCCTTTGCTCTGCAGAAGCTTTTTAGTTTGATGAAAACCTGTCTCTTTTTACTTTTATTTCCTGTGCTTTGGGAGTTACATCCCTGAAATCACTGTCAAGGCCAATGTCATGAATCTTCTCCTCTGTTTTTTCCTCTAGGAGTTTTATAGTTTCAGGTCTTATATTTAAGTCTTTAATTCATTTTGTGTTGTTGAGTTTTTATGTGTATGGTGTAAGTTAAGTGTTCAATTAAATTTTTTAATGTTTTTTTATTTTTATTTTTATGAGACAGAGAGAGACAGCACTAGCAGGGGAGGGTCAGAGACAGAGAGAGATACAGAATCTGAAGCAGGCTCCAGGCTCTGAGCTAGCTGTCAGCACTGAGCCTGACACGGGGCTCGAACCCACAAACCATGAGATCAGGACCTGAGCCAAAGCCGGACACTTAACCGACTGAGCCACCCAGGCGCCCCAATTTAAAAAATTTTTTAATGTTTATTTATTTTTGAGAGAGAGAGAGAGAGACAGAGTGTAAGCAGGGAGGGGCAGAGAAAAAGGGAGACCAAGAATCCAAAGCAGGCTCCAGGCTGTGAGCCATCAGCACAAAGCCCAATGCAGGACTTGAACTCACAAGGCTTCGAGCTGTGAGATCATGACCTGAGCCAAAGTCGGCCATTTAACTAACTGAGCCACCCAGCTGACCTGATTAATGTCCAATTTTAATATTTGGCATATGGATATCCAATTTCCAAATGCCACTTGTTGAAGGATAAAAATCATAGGATCTTCTCTGTTAATAGGTGTAGATAAAGTATTATATAAGACTCAATGCCCCATATTATTAAAACTCTCAAAAGTTAGGAATAGATGGAAATTAGTTCAGCATAATGAAGGCCATATAAGAACACCCACTGTGGCCTCACCCCTAAGCCCCTGCAGCCAGGAGCACAGCGAGAGGCCAGGCCAGGGCTGCAGGGAGGGTCTGGACATCCCCCCATCCCTGCCCTGGGGTATGGTGGCAAGTTTCCACTGTTACCACAACCATGGGTGACTCTTGCATTTTCTCTTTTTATTAATTTTTGTTCTATGATTTTCTTGATGATATTCAGCCATCTTGGAAAACTGAAGTGTTCTCTGGGGTTACTAGACGGTTATTACACATATGATGGGTGCTGGAAAGTGCAGGGATCCTGGAGAGAGACTCTAAGACTCCTAACAAATGGTTCCTGCTGGATAAGAATCCAATCCTCCACCAAACACCCTCAGAGAAGGAGACAGAAAATACATGGAGGCATCCTATATTGGCTCCAGGACCAGGAAGTCCTACTCCACGTCTGACCACTCATGTTCGGCCTCAGTAGAACAGCAGCAGCCTTGCAGTGTTGGCGTCCTCAAATTCAGAAACTTGAATGTTGCCAAAAGAGTCCTGCTGTGTGGTGCCCCCCCCCCCCTCCTTAGGGCCCCTGGTTATGAGCTTCCTGGCTGGTGAGCTCAGAGAGCCTCAGTTTGTTCGGATGAAGACTGGGTATGAATTACAATACTGCCAGGAGCAGTAGATGCCACCGTCTCTGCTGAGCACTTATCCCAGGCCAGGTGTGGTAAACCTGTAAAAATGGCTTTTGTAAATTCGCATTAAGGGCGCTCTAAGTTTGTTCAAGCCGCTATAACAAAACACCACCGGCTGGGTGGCCTACAAACAACAGAGATTTGCTGCTCACAATTCTGGAGCCTGAGAGTCCGAGGTCTGAGCGCTGGAGGGCGCCCTCTCGTGCTGGAAGGGAGGACGGAACTCTGGGATCTCCTTAACAGAGCACTAATTCCATTCACGATGGCTCTACCCTTAGGACCCAAACCTCCCACTTCCTAGGACCATTACAAAAGGGTTAGGACCTCAACATATGAATTTGAGGGGACACTGAGCATTCGTTCCACAGCAGGTGCAATGTTGAGAAACCCTGATTTTGAAACTCACAGACTGAGAAACAGTGTTTGTGATCCTAACAGTGGCAATGGGTGTCCAGCGCTTGCCTGGAGTATGGAAGTCATACTGGCCACTTGACCCAGAGGAGCCCCAGGGGGCGCCGCCACCCCAACATCGCGTATCTACTTTGACTCTGCCCTGCCCCAAGAAGTGCGATTCTGGTCAGGCTCCACGTCCTGGTCAGAGGCAGATATCTTCACACTCGGCCACAATGACTCGACTTCGGCTAATTCAGGTTTGCCTGACTCTGCCATCCCTCCAAACCCTGCATAAGCCTGGCTCCTGCTTCCTGTGGGAGGA
>NC_043715.1:149592-236701 GCF_006229205.1 Suricata suricatta
CTGCAGGGCTGCTGCAGGGTCCTAGGCTAGGATTACTGGAGTTAGCAGTAATTATTTAGTATAATCATCCCCTCAAGCGGAAAGTTATTTGTTGTGTTTCTGAAATTCCAATTTACCTGGGTGTCGTGTCCCGCCCCGGCCACTCCGACCCGAGGGGCGGTGAATCCTTGCGGGTTCGTGATCCTGAGGGAGGGAGAGAAAGGGCAGGAAGGGGGAGCACAGAGAGTAAGGACACAACACACGGTTTCCGATCAAGCCTCTTCCTTTTATTCAGAAAAACTGTATGTTATAAAGGTTTTCTAGGTGGGAGAACAAGGCAGCTGACCTAGGTCGGTTGCTAGGAAACAGGGTTAAGGGATTAAAGCTAGGGTAAAGAAGGAAATAAACTAAAGTTTTTAGCAAGGCACTGAAGGGCCGATACCACCCAGCCTGTAGGCAATTGATCTTTGTTCTATTCTTCTGGCTTCTCCTCTGACAGGGAGTGGCGCTTGCCTGCCTATCTTTGTAACTACCCTCAGGGAGTGACATATCCGGCTAGCAAATGGCCAACCAGCTGAATCTTTGCCGCTCCCCACACCTGGGTATCCTGTATTTGCTCTAGCATCCCTACCCAAGGATGAAGTAATCTCCTGGCCCCTGAGTACCTCCTGCAGGGGACGGGGCAGAGGGTCAGGACTACTTGAGGCTTCTCCCCCATGAGGGCTGGGAGTGTGCCCAGGTGTGGACACCACCGTCCTTCACCTAGGCTGAAATGGACAGGTGGCCCTGAGAGTGAAGCAGCCAATGAAGTGGCTGTCCCAAATGCCAGCCAATAGGCTCATTCACACTGGATGGTGCTGGGCCAATCAGAGCCTTTGTAGGAGGTTCTGCAAGACTGAGCAGCCACTGAGCTGGCCTCTCCTGCACCTTCATGCCATTGCATCTCTGCAAACAAATTCCCATTACTAATAAAAACAGATGCACTCAAGAGCTAACATTTATGGTCTTTATCACGGGCCACATCCTGCTCTAGCCACTCCCTGTGCATGTTCCTGTTTTGTGTTGCTGTGTAATGAAACAATCTGAACTCAATGGCATAAAGCATCAGCCATTTCATTATGCTTAGGGGTTTTGTGGGTAACGAACTCATGGAGGGCACAGGGCTGGCTTGTCTCTGCCCCATGATGTCTGCAGTGTAAGAAAACAGCAGAGACCTAAATGGCTCCTCATAAGAAAATAAAGCTAGAGCCGCTTGGGGGAGAAGTAGTTGAAGGAGAGGGCTGGAAAAAGAAGGCGTGAGTGAGTCCCCTCCCACAAAAGAATTCTGGGGAGTAACAGAGATGTGCTAGGGGGCTGGAAGTGAGGGGTTCCCACGCCTTCACCTCCCCACACCCCCACCAACACAGTCCCCACGAAGGTACCCTGCACATTCGTGCTGAGCTGGGTTGTGGGCCTCGGGAGAAGGAAGGAAGGGACTGCCCTGAGAGCCAGCGCCGCGAAGGCAGGTGACCCAGGGAAGCCAGTCTCATCGGAGAGACGTGAGGGAAGATGAAGCTCTCGTGGGTGCAAGTGCTCAGGAGGAAAGGGCAGTTTGGGGCCATTTTAAGCCAAGTGGAGAGGGTCACAGCCTTGGGCCAGACACTTGGCTCTGCAACTTGCCAGCTGGCAAGTGCCCTCACTTCTCGGAGCCTCGATTTCTGTGCCTGTGAAATGTGGATGATGATGATGCACACCTCGGAACATCGCCACGAACGTTAAATGAGGTATGTGTGCTGAGCTCTCAGGAGAAGGCCCAGTAAGACAGTGGACCTGGGGCCCAGGAGGCACATCTGTGATGTCCAGAGCCAGAATGACTTTTCTCAACACTGGCCAGGTTTGGGGGGGTCCAAAACCCTGTGGTTGGACACTGGGCACCCTACAGGCTCAGGAGTGCCACCAGGGGGCGCATAGGGCCAGCACATTGCTCCCTGCCAAGGGTGTGCCTGGGTGCGGTGGCCACAGCTTACTAGCCCCCACCAGCCCATTGCCAGGGCCCAAGACACACCCTCCAAAACACCACATTTTTCTGGGGAGTGTTCAAAATCTTCCCTTCCAACCTCCCATTAAGGTCTCTGGCTGCCTGCCCCCAACTTCCCAGATGAAAGCTCTGGAGTGTATCTCCCTATGGGAGACTAGGGATCGTTCTCAATCTAGGGTGAGCTGCACCTGGGGCTCTGGGATGCGATGCCATCGCCAGGACCCCACTTCCAGAAGCTCCCCAGGAGCTGCTCCTTGAGACACCAGCAGGCTCCAAGCGTAGCCCTGTCCCCGCCGCCAGCCTGGGAGACAATGACTCTTGGCTCTGCTCCCACTTGGACCTCCCTGTCTGCCCCTTCTCACCCCTTTGGACCCAACTTTCCAAAATAAAATGAAATCTCCAGCACCAGGCAGGGATATCTGACAGCAATAAATTTATTAAGTATCCCCCCCAAAAAATATAAACACAAATCAGTAAAAAACAAAAAAACAAATTAAACCATAAAACATCAGGCCTGCAGCTGACAATGAAGCAGACACAAAAATGGAGGTGACCTATGGTGGGAAGACAGGACTCACGTGGGGTGGGGATGCCGTAAATACTGGAGGACAAACTCTCAGGAGCCCTAGGGAGCTGTGACCAGAGCTGGCGGGGGCAAGCCTGGGGGTGTTGTCAGTAGCGACATGGCTCTAGGGGACAGGCCTCTTGGCCCTGGCCTCAGCCTGGCCCTGCCCCTCCCACAGCTTCACTTGGGGCCCTGGGCCTCGGACTCCTCCTCATCGTCTTCGTACATCTCGCCCTCCTCCTCGGCCGTGGCGTCCTGGTACTGCTGGTACTCGGACACCAGGTCGTTCATGTTGCTCTCGGCCTCGGTGAACTCCATCTCGTCCATGCCCTCGCCCGTGTACCAGTGCAGGAAGGCCTTGCGCCGGAACATGGCGGTGAACTGCTCCGAGATGCGCTTGAACAGCTCCTGGATGGCCGTGCTGTTGCCGATGAAGGTGGAGGACATCTTGAGTCCCCGGGGCGGGATGTCACACACAGCTACCTTCACGTTGTTGGGAATCCACTCCACAAAGTAGCTGCTGTTCTTGCTCTGGATGGCCAGCATCTGCTCGTCCACTTCCTTCATGGACATGCGTCCGCGGAAGACTGTGGCCACCGTCAGGTAGCGGCCGTGGCGGGGGTCACAGGCGGCCATCATATTCTTGGCGTCGAACATCTGCTGGGTGAGCTCGGGCACCGTCAGGGCACGGTACTGCTGGCTGCCCCTGGCAGTGAGCGGGGCAAAGCCAGGCATGAAGAAGTGCAGGCGGGGGAAGGGCACCATGTTCACGGCCAGCTTGCGCAGGTCGGCATTGAGCTGGCCCGGGAAGCGGAGGGAAGTAGTGACGCCGCTCATGGTGGCCGACACCAGGTGGTTGAGGTCGCCGTAGGTGGGCGTGGCCAGTTTGAGCGTGCGGAAGCAGATGTCGTACAGCGCCTCGTTGTCAATGCAGTAGGTCTCGTCCGTGTTCTCCACAAGCTGGTGGATGGACAGCGTGGCGTTGTAGGGCTCCACCACCGTGTCCGACACCTTGGGCGAGGGCACCACGCTGAAGGTGTTCATGATGCGGTCCGGGTACTCCTCGCGCACCTTGCTGATGAGCAGCGTGCCCATGCCTGAGCCCGTTCCGCCACCCAGTGAGTGGGTCAGCTGGAAGCCCTGCAGGCAGTCGCAGTTCTCACATTCCTTCCGCACCACGTCCAGGACCGAGTCCACCAGCTCGGCGCCCTCCGTGTAGTGGCCCTTGGCCCAGTTGTTGCCGGCCCCGCTCTGACCTGTGAGGCAGGGGGAGGGGGGGGGGAGGCAGGCAGGACACAGACTAGTCAGACCTCCAGTGCCTGCCTGAACATGCCTCTCAGAGTGCAAGTGTGGACACCCTGTGCCTGTCTCCCTTCTGTGCCCACCCCGTCACACTCCCTCCCTGGTCCTCCATCCCAGCCATGCTGTGTGCTGGGGACCCCGCTGTCTGGAGCCCACTGTTAAGAGTTCTAGACAGGAATTGAGAACCCAGAGTTGCAGCTCTCACTCTGCCTCCCCAGGGGGTCCTGGGTGAGCCTATCAGCCCTCCCCTGCAGCCCACCCACCCTCTGGCTGGCCACGCTGGAAGTGTAAGCCATAGCCTCCAGAACCCCAGAATCCTCACAGCTTGGGGTCTGAACGTGAATTGGTGCCCATCATTGGGATGTTGAACTCTGGAAGACAGAAATGGGGTGAGGCCCTCTTGATCACAGCAATGCTGCTTTCTCATGAACTTGAATTCTCTGGAGACTGACACCTGTCCTGCCAGCTCTGTAACAGTCTCTTAAGCTTAATTCTGTTTTACTCATGGTTCTCCTTGAAATGCACAACTGGTTTCTATTCTCTGCACAGAATCTTTTCTCTGGGCTCATTGCAAAATGGGAAGGTCAGTTCTGTCCTGCTGGCGGGGGCGACTTTGCTCTGTTTTTTTGCTGATCTGGATTTGCCTGTGAAGGGGTCTGCATCAAAGTGTGGGACGGGGGAAAACTTACCAAAGATGAAGTTGTCAGGCCTGAAGAGGTGCCCAAAGGCCCCAGACCGGACACTATCCATGGTTCCAGGCTCAAGGTCCACCAGAATGGCCCGCGGCACGTACTTATGAGCTGAGGGGGAAAAGGGTGGGTTATGTGGGTCACACAGGGGCAAGGACTCCTGCTGCCCTGCCCCCCCCCCCAGAGCCATGCTGTCACCACAAGTGCTCTGGGATCAGAGAGGTTGGAATCACATGTGAAATGGGGATCGTGGTCAACACCTCAGACAGCCAGGACCTCATCCTACATCCGTGGATATTTCACCTGTTCATTGTGGACATCATTTTACGCCAGTTGCTAAATAGCCTATGCTCTGGACCCTCCCATGGGCCCCCTGAGGGACTGCCAGGACCCTGCCCAGCCTTATCCATCCGTCTCTGGACTGCATATGTCATGTAGCCATTCCACAGGTTTGAATCTCACTATGGTGGCAGTTTCTGGGGTCCCTCATCTTTATTTTGGGAGTTCTAGGTCACACCTGCCAACCAGCCAATAGGTGGGCAGAGATGCTGAGACCCAGTAGTCAAGGAGCCCTGTCCCCATTCCTCCCAGGTCAAGCATGGGGGCAAGGTGGGAGCTCACAGGAGGCCTCGTTGTAGTAGACGCTGATGCGCTCCAGCTGAAGGTCTGAGTCCCCCACATAGTTGCCGCTGGGGTCTATGCCGTGCTCGTCGCTGATCACCTCCCAGAACTGCAGGGGGGAAAGGAAGGGTCAGCAGGTGCTTGTGACTCCCACCGGGCCCTTCCCCTCCCATGGACTCAGTCCTGGGTATAAATTATGGGGCCTAGACTTACAGCTTGCACTAACCCCTTTCGGTGACCTTGGAGAAGAGCCCCCAAGCTCTGTCATCTGTCAGAAAGTTGTCATAGTAAATATGCACATCCACTGTTTGCACGTTGGTGCTGCTTGGAGCCCTCAGAGGGGTTCCCGGCTCAACTGACACAGACTCAGGCCCCCAGACTCAGCTCTGCACTTGCTAACCAGGGTCCTTGGACAGCCTACTCCTCCATGAAGGGTTGGTTAGTAATCAACACCCTCTTGGGGTGGTTTTCATTATTTCCTCTTTTCAGATGAAGAAACTGAGGCACAGAGAAGATAAAGAACTGCCCACAGCAAGTGACAGGGCCCAGGGTGTATGTGCCCCTCAGTGTCAGGGCAAAGGATGTCCAGAGGCAAGGTCTGGCAGTGGCCAGGACACCATCAGCCTCAGCCAACAGGAACCACAGGGGCCTCAAGTGGGGAATGACTTGCTTGGGGTCGCCCAGTTGGTCCTCAAAGACCTCAAAGACTGACCCCACCCCGACTCCCAGGGCTCCCTTTCTCCACTGCGTGCCACCACCCATGCTGCTCTCTGTTGGGCAGAAGACCACAGTGCTCCCCAGGTTCTGCTCCTGTGACTGTAGCAGAAGCAGGACCTGCATTCAGGAACGGCACCACCTCTTTCCAGCTGTGTGACCCTGGGCAGGTCCTGAAGATTCTCTGTGCCTTGAGCCCCTCATCTGTTCAGTAGGCCTGATGGTGAAAACAAATCTTTGTGGGAATAAAGCGAGTTAATCTGTGTGGAGCATGTGAATGGGTGCACATAGGTAAGCACTCAAAGACACACTCCCTGGGTGAAAGGAAGCTACCCAGAGCTCTGCTCTCACCCCAAGGGCATTTCCAAGCTGCTGTGGAGCACTGTGGGCCCATGCAGGGAGGGTCATTGGTCACACGCTGTGTGACTTCCCAGGGCCCCTCCTCTTTGCTCCTCAGGGTTGGAGTGACTTTCAGAAGATGAATGGGATGAAGGCTTTGAGAAATAACAGGCTGCATATGAGTCATGTGCTGGCAAAAAGACGGCTCAGTGGAAAAAGCAGTTAGCAACCAATTTGTACCTACTAATCTATATGTAGATGTCTCTAACAGGCACACAGAAGTCTGCTTGAGGGAGCTGTATTTGGCAATGTGACTCTGGGCTGGGGGAGAGTTCTTTTCTCTGTATACCCTTGGGTTCTTTTGGAATTCTGCGTCACATGTTAATTTCTAAATAATGAAAAAAGATTAGTTTAAAAATATTTTTAAAACCCTGATAATTATGGGACGGCTGGGTGGCTCAATCAGTGAAGCATCCATTTGTGACTCAGGTCATGATCTCGGAGTCCATGGGTTCGAGCCCCACATGGGGCTCTGTGCTGACAGCTCAGAGCCTGGAACCTGCTTCAGATTCTGTATATCTCCCTCTCTTTTTGTCCCTCCCTCTCTCTCACATTCTGGCTCTCTCAAAAACAAATAAACATTCAAAAAAAAATTAAAACACTGATAATTATGAACAGTATTATTATTATAAAAAGTCTTGGCAGGTCATCCAGAAAAGCTGTTATCAGATGTCATTCTTCAGCAAGGGTAGGGGCTGGACTTGTTCCCTGTTCTGTCATTGTTAATTGTTCTTTTTACATTGTGTGTGCTAATTTTGTAATTAGAAAAAAATAAACACACAGAAATGTCACTGAGGTATTTGGGGCCTGATCAGAGCTTCCTACCACTGCTTAGATCGCCATGCTTGGATCCTCAGACCAAGGCCTGTGTGAGAGCCTGAGCCAGGGCCTTGGTCCCCTGGGTTCCAAGATATCCCAAACCTGTGGTTTCAAGGCTACCCACAGCCCCTGCAGAGGAGTGGTAAGCTCAATATAACAAGGGGGGGCTCAGGGGAGAGTGATTCTGTTACCCTGCCGTCAACATATCTGCAGAGCATTGTTCAAAACGCATCTATGAGAAGCATGGTCTTCCAGGAGGTGATGGGCCAGATCCATCCCAGCACCAGTCAGTGCGTGCCAGTGACCCCACTTCTTGGGACCTGTTTTGTCAACTGTAAAGTGGACATGATAATAGTACCCACATCAAATGGTTAGCACAAAGCCTGATGGGTTCAGCAAGTGTTGGCTTCATTGAGTTAAAAGGTCTTAGGTGCTATTTTTTTTTTATTTTAAGTTATATTTATTCATTTTGAGAGAGAGCACGTGAATGAGTGGAAGAGGGGCAGAGAGAGAAGGAGACACAGAATCCAAAGCAGGCTTCAGACTCTGAGATATTGGGCTCTACAGAGCCCGACATATGGCTCAAATTCAAACTATGAGATTATGACCTGAGCCAAGTCAGATACTTAATTGACTGAGCCACCCAGGCGCCCCCCCCCTTAGATGCTATTTAAGTTTGTAAAGCCATATGTACAGATAATAAAAGTTAAAAAATCAATATACTTTGAGATAGTGTGGTGCAGTAAAATAACATCGCTGATATGAGCCTATCTCCAAGATGCATCTTTAAGGGAAAGGCATATTACATAATGATGTATAGAGTAAAAAAGGAAACCTCACAAAAGATGCTATATTTTTCTACAAAGATACACAGATGACATGCACAAGAAATAGGCTGGAAGAATGGAAACAAAATTGTCCCCAAGGAAAGCAGAACGTGGAGGCATGAATGAGGTGGTGGGAACTTTGACCTTATCTGCAGTATTTCATCTTTTCAAAAGAATACATTAGTAATTGCTTTTGAAGTTAAAACTAATAAAATGTGATTCTTAAAAAATGTTTTAATGTTTTATTTATTTTTGAGAGAGAGAGAAAGAGACAGTGTGAGCAGGGGAGGGTCAGAGAGAGAGGAAAACACAGAATCCGAAGACAGTCTCCAGGCTCTGAGCAAGCTGTCAGCACAAAGCCCAACACGGGGCTCGAACCCACGAACCGTGAGATCATGACCTGGGCCGAAGTCGGACACTCAACCGACTGAGCCACCCAGGCGCCCATAAAATGTGATTTTAAGTAAGAGACGCCTATGTGGCTTGGTCGGTTAAGCATCTGACCCCGGATTTAGGCTTATGATCTCACAGTTTGAGAGACTGAGCCCCGTGGGAGGCTCTGCGTTGACAGCGTGGAGCCTGCCTGGGATTCTCTCTCCCTCTCTCTCTGCTCCTACCCTGCTTGTGCGTACTCTCGTTCTCAAAATAAACTTTTTAAAAATCTCAAAAAACTAAAATAACTATCTTATTAGTAAAATATTTAATGTATAATGAAATATATTTTAATTAAATAAATCATTATAATCATCACTACAGCTGAGGAAACTGCCAGATGGTGTGTGGACCCCAGGGCCAAGACCCCCGCGCCCTTGGCGCTGTCCGTGGTGCTGATCCTTTGCTGTGTCCGCGCTCGGGCGGGTGAAGTGTTTGGGCGGGCACAGGGGCCCCAGGGTGCGGCGGCTCAGCCAGAGGGAGGGCTGGCGGATTCAGGGCCGTTAAGCCATTTTAGGAGGTCTTTCCCAGCCCCGAGCACAGAGAGCGCTACCCTGACCCATTTAGGAGGCGCTGGGAGAGGAGACGTGTGCGAGGAAACCGGAAATCCCTCCCCCCATTGGCGGTCAGGGCCAGGACCAGGGCCCGCCCCTCCCAGGCTCCGCCCAGCGGCCGAGAGAAGCGGGTGCAGACAAAGGCTCCTGATCGGCCCGCACCCCAGGGGAGGAGGATGAGGCCCCCAGACTCATCAGCCTGTTGTATGAACGCGGTGGGGGTGGGTGGGTCCCCGCCCGTCCTGATGTATCCATGCAGACCTAGACTAAAAACTCCTGCCGTGTCCCTCCTGGGCGAGTGCCTCAACTTCCCAGAGGGACCCTTGGGGGGAGGGCGATGCCCATCTCACCACATACCTGTGAGGTGATGCGCCTAAAGCACCTGGCACAGCGCTCAATACGTAGCAACCATTGTCATGAGTCAGTAATGCAGTCAAGCTAACCCTCAGGACAGGTGTGTTCTCTCCTAGCTCCAATCTCCCTGACCTCCCTAGACCCCCCCCCCCTACAGCCAGGTCCCTCCTTAGTGCAGGGACCCAAGCTGAGTCAAGCACCACTCACGGACCTGCAAGCACCTGTCAGATGCTGATGATGATGAAAAGGAAAAGTCTGCTCTCTCTCTCACCAGGGAGCCCCAAAGGAGCATGGGATTAAGAGACAGAAATGACCAACGAATTGCCCATCCACAGGGCAGATGGCAGCATCTGCTGAGCAGACAAATTACCTGCATGGGGTCTAGCCTGAGGGCTTTGAACACTTTCTTGGTCTCTGGAGACTTTCCAAGACAAGGAAGCCAGAAGGAAACTGTTCCACGGCTGCCACTGGCCACCAAAGAAAGGCAGCAGTGGAAAAGGAAAAAAACAATTCCCCTACCCGCAAAACCCATTTCTCTCTGGTTTGAACTGTTAGAAAGGATCAGATATTAATTATAAATATTTATCTTATAAATAAAACAACATAAGGTAAGAAAATCAGCCCAAAAGGAATAAAAAGGAATAAGCAACCTGTAAGAAGCAGGAAAAAACCTCAGCCGAGGACACTATCCAGCACTCAGGCTATTGCCCCTGCATTTCTCCCTCCTGGCTGCCCCCGGCCCCCGCCTCAGCGACACCTTGGGTGTGGACTTGCCTTGGCCTGATACGTGTCTGTCCTGGTCATAGAAGGGAGGGCTGCATAACTGGATCACCACACGCCCAGGCTCAGGCAGGACTCAGGGCTGCCCTCCCTCCCCCCAGTGACCCTTGACCCCCCCCCCCAGGAGCAGATGTTCAGGGCAGGCCTGGCCCGTGTGACCACATTAATAAGCCCTCCGCCCCTCCCACCTGGCCAGGGCAGCTGTCAGTGACTGCCCCAGGAGCCCTGATTTGATTTGAGGCCATCATCCCCTGGGGCTCCCTTCCTGGGGCAGACACAGCTGTCTCTTTGGGTGATTAGGGAGTCTCCCTGGTCCCACCCCTCCACCCCATCCGTGTCGCCTCCACCCTAGAGAAGATGCAATTTACATGTCAGCCACGAGGCTGCCCCAGCCCTGTTGTAATTAGCTTTTTGTTCTTGCCTGGTTTCCATGGCAACAGCCTCCAGAGGAACCTTTTTCCTAGGCCCCTTCCCCTCCAGGACCTGTCTCCTCCCACAGCCTCCTTTGGGAAACCCGCCAGGCACCATTCCCACCCCTGGCCTTGGTCCTGACAAAGCCACTCCTGTTGCCCCGATTTGTTCCCAGGGGTGTCCCAGTGGGCACCAGGCCCCACCCACTTAGCCTAAACCCTGAGCTGGACGTCTGCAGAGCGTGGCTCTGTCTTGCACTTGCTGTGTGACCTTGGGCAAGGGGCAATCTCCAGAACGTAACACCTGTCTCCTGGGTGCCAGCGGGGGTTATGCCACCTCTCTTGCCCTCAGTCCCAACATCTGTAAGGTGGGCTAGCAACAATGGAGGGAGGAGCCCGGCAGTGAAGCAGCTCTCCATCCCGGGAGCCCGGCTTTGTTCCCGCGTCCTATCCCCAGATTCCATGGTCCCTGGGTGGGCGCTGTCCAACTCCACAGGGGCTCTGACCAGGCTGGGCTGAGCTGAGGGAGAGTCCCGTCCTGGACCAAGGTCACCCGGAGTTTGTGCCCAACGCTTCCCCCAACAAAGGAACAGGGTGGGGTCAGGAAGCTGAGGGCTGTAACAGGGAGGTTAGGGACATGGGGGTGGCCTGGCCGCTGGGAGGACATCCTATTGCTGGGGGGTTTGGAGCACGGCAGACAGAGGGGACGCCCCACCCAAACCTGCCCATCCCATCCATCTCGCTCAAGGCTTAGTGGGGACCCCGCAGAAGAGGGCCACGCCCAGACGGTCCCCGCAGCTGCAGCCGCGGTGGAGGGAGCTCAGCCGCGGACTCGCGCCGTGCTCCGGCAGGCCAGAGGTGCCCGGGCAGGGACAGAGGACAGAGGGCGCGCAGGTAGCAGGGCAGGGATGCCGGTGCCCCGGCCGCCCGCCGCGGAGCCCGGCTCGTCCCTTTGTTCTCGGCTTCGCAGGGGCCAGTGCGACGCGGGGTGCGGCTCACAGGGCAGGGGCGCCTCCCTGCTCCCCTCCCTCCGGGGCCCGGCTCGGGGTGGGGACGCAGGTTGCGCGCCGGTCTCAGGGCCCGGGGCGGGGTGGGGGCGCGCCTCCTCACCTTGGCCCCGATCTGGTTGCCGCACTGGCCGGCCTGGATGTGCACGATCTCCCTCATGCTCGGTGCGTGTGGCGGGCGGCTGCGGGACACGCGCGTACAGGCCGGGGCTGGCTGCGGAGGGTCGGTCGCCCCCGCCGCCCGCACTTATAGGCCTGGCCCCGCCCGCCGCGCCCGGCCTGGCGTCACCGGGCGCGGCCAATGGGAGGACGCCGCCGCAGAATGCGGCACCGGCCCTGCAGCATCAGCACCGCTCAACCCCACTCGGCAGCGTGTTGCGGCGCCTCCTCCTGCCGCCGCCAGGGTCTGGCGGCCGGCGGGGGGCGGGGGGGGGGCGAGCTGCACACTGAAAGGAGGGGCTGGCGGGCTCCGGGGAGGACAATGGAGGCTCCTCTCTGCTCTCGGACCCCGCCTAGGCAGCCCTCTCTGGTCCCACCGCAGCCCCACCCTGAGGCTTCGCGAGGACAGCCTTTCTTCCCCACACCCGTTCAGGGACCAACCCCTTGTTCCTACCCCAAAAGACCGAGATGGACGCCTCTCAGCTCCCTATATTGTGGCATGAAGGGACAAACAAGGTACTCTGAGTTCTGCTGGATCCCTTAGGGGTGGGGGACGCAGGAAAAGGCTGCAGCAGGCACAGAACCCTCCGGGAGGAAGCACGGGGCGGGGCTCAGAAACGCCAAGTCAGAGGGCGGTGGGTTACAACGGCAGCTTCTGCAGTGGGGATGCGACCCTGCCTGCCCCTCCCCTAGGGATCTGCCACGAGATTCCAAGTGTACCTTGCACATGGGCACAGCACCTGGCACGTGGCCACTGCTCAATGCATATTGGTGTCAGGAATTGGCATAAGGGCACAAGCCAGTCAAGGGATGGGCAGGCTGGGGGATGGTGGGCTGTGGTTTCTGTCTGATTAACTTCCTGACGTCACTTGTACCCCTAGACTCTTGGTCCAAGTGAGGCCAACACAACATGGTGGGGGGGGCGCTACGTAGTGAGATGGTGTGTGCATAAGGCAGAGAGTTTTCGGGAGAAACTGGGAGAGGGCCCACTGGTCAGAAAAGGAGGGAGAGTACAAAGCAGACATGCAAGCAGACACCGTCCTGCACACACATGTGCCACTGGCTTGATATTCTGGGGTCAGACGTTGTACTGAAACCATCTTCCAATAAGGTCCTTCTTACATTTCAGCACGAAAATCTTCAGGCTCTCAATCACAGTGCACAAAGGTCCCTCGAGCAGTGGCTGACCAGGCCTGTGTGTTCACTGGGTGTGGCTGTGCACAAGCCCCTCTTTCCTCTCCTGAAGCTCTCTAGTTTGGCTAGTCCAGAAATGGGTCTTTTGTTCTCCAGAGACACCCCTCCCCCACAACATGTCCATGATGTGGCTTTCTGTGGTTGGCTTCCGGCTGCCTGGAGCCCCTCCCTGCTTCCCCCTCCCCACCCACCGTTCAGAGGGTCTTCCTCAGAGCTGACTGCGCCTCCCCATCTGAGCAAAGGAGAAGCTTGGCAGCATCCTGCTGGCCAGGACCCATTGCCCGCATGCCCTGCCTCCCTGTGTGATGCGTCAGGCCAGGCCCACTCTCCCTCTGTCCCCTGAGGGCTCCGGTGCCAGGTTCAAAGCTGACTCACCATCCTGTCTCCCAGCAAAGGCTGGCCCTGCCGGGAACCAGCTCCTGGCCTGGAGGCCAGCAGTCTGGGCTGAAGCTGCCAGCATGGGTGGGGACTGGCTGAGACAGAGCTGGGGGTGGCTGGCTAGTGGCTGCAGGAGACCTCAGTATTACCAGACCTGCCTTCAAACTGGCTAATACCATCACTTTTGCCTCCATCGAACGTGTATCTGGAAGGGGTTGACTGTATGCTCAGTGTGTGTGGAGGAAGCCAGGTGGCTCTGCAGTGAGAGCCCAGGATTGCAACAGAGAGGAGGCCCAAGAGTTTCCAGCAACAGGCAGCATGGCTCACCCCAGGCATCCACTCCTTTGGGATGTGGACTTGGACAGTGCCCGGACAGACTTACTCCATTCTGGGAGGTCTTGCCTTAAATGCGTCCCAGAAGGGCAGTGCTGGGGTAGAGCAGACCTTACCCCCCAGGCTACTCTACACTGTGGGCCCCTCCACATTCTCCAGAACACACCTGGAGGGGTGGTAGCATGACTGGGCTGGGAGAGGGATGTGCTCAGGCTGAGGTCACATATGGGTCACGGGGGTCCAGCTTCTGCTGCAGCAGAGGGCAGTCTGGACAGTGTCCAGAGTCCTGTCACCACGGAGGTGACTGGGGTGGGGCGGCTTGCTCCTGCTGTCCCTCACCCTAGCTGCTCTGAGCTGGGTTTGCACCACGAAAAGAAAACTAAGACACAGGCCCAGAGAGGGTCTTGGGCCGGGTCTCAGGCACTCTGGTCCTTTGGGGCTATGGCTTTCTTTCTTCCTTTTTTTCTTTTTTAAGTTTATTTATTTTGAGAGAAAGAGAGAGACAGAGAGCATGAGTAGGGGAGGGGTGGAGAGAGAGGGAGAATCCCAAGCAGGTGCTGTGCTGTCAGTGTGGAGCCCAATGCAGGGCTCCATCCCACGAAGGGTGAGATCATGACCTGTGTGGAAATCAGGAGCAGGATGCTTAACTGACTGAGCCACTCAGGTGCCCCCGGGCTGTGGCTTCTTCACCTGGGCAGGCCAGCCACGGTTTCCAGCTGGTTTCTGGGATTCACCTCACCCTGCTCATCAGCCTCCACCCTACCCCTGCCCCTCCCCTCCTCCTCCCCTCTCAAGCAATTTCTGGAAAGAGGCAAGACTAATGGCGATGCTGCTGCACCAAGCGCAGTGTTTATTACCAGACTGTTTCCCAGCCCTGAGACCCTGGGCCGACACCGATTCAGGCCGACATCTTCTGCTTTGGCCTGAGCAGGCGCTGCCTGGCGCTGTCTGCCATATACATATGGTGCACACAGATCCCACCCCCGCCCCAGCTCCTGCCGTGCTCTCTGGTCACCACTGAGCCTTAGATCAGCCCCACCCTCCACTGTAGCTGCTGCAGACATGGTCCCTCTGCTTGAAACAGCAGCTCACTTCTGCCTGAAGCAGGCCTGTGAAGACAGGTCTTGCTGGTCACAAAGTCCCTTTTCCCGAGGCCTTCCTGGGGAGCGGCACTTGTCATTTGACCAACACAGAGATTTCACATCCCAACAGGCAGGGGCACAAATCCATAGACGTGGCAGCAAAGGTGGGCGTCCTTGCCTGGTGCCTGGGTGGAGTGGAGTGCTCCAGGAGCGGGCAGGGTCTCTTTCCAGGGGCCCAGGACCCACCTCTAGTGCCCGCAGCCCCACCATCTCCAATCTCCACAGCAACTCCTGGAGATCTGCGCCTTTCTCTGGCCCCAGAGGGTCCATGCATTCACACCTCCAAAGATCATCTCATCTGCCCCTTGGCAAGTGACTGCTCCCGTCCAGAGAATTCAGGTCACAGGATATCACCACCTCCCTCTGCCCAGCACCCTGGCCTTGAGCCTGCAGCCTCACCATGAGCATAGCAGTACCTCTTGGAGCGTCTTTCGGAGTTCCTGGCTGCGGAAGGCGTAGATGAGGGGGTCAATGATGGAGTTGCAGATGATGAGGGTGAGGAAGAGGTTAAAGTTCTTGAAGACACAGCCACAGACGGGGTGTTGAGGGCAGAGGACCATGAGTGAGAGGTGCAGAAAGAAGGGGCCCCAGCAGAGAAAGAAAATGCCCAGCAGGATGGTGAGCGTGGCGGCGCCCTTGAGGCCAAAGCCCTGGTGGATGGGGCGCTGCCTCTTATGGAGCCGGGCAATGCCCCGGGCATGCTGGCATGCCCGGGCAAGCATGTGGACATACAGCACAGCCATGAGCACCAATATGGCTACAAAGAAGCTGACAAGACAAAGTAGGACGGCCGTGTGATTGTAGTAGGCGATGAAGAGCGTGCTGGAGAGGACACTAGCCACCCAGATAGCTGAGATGGCCCGCCATGCCCGGGGCAGAGTGACGATGCTGTGGTATCGCAGTGCATAGAAGATGGAGATGTAGCGGTCCACAGCAATGGCGCCCAGGAAGCAGAGGCTCGAGACCATAGCGCCACAGATGAGCACGTCGATGAGGTCGTCCAGCTGCTGCACCACAGCAGCCCGGGTGGCCAGGGCGCCTGCCTCCAGCAGCAGTATGACAGCCGTCTCCAGCACGTTGCTCACACTCACCAGCAGGTCAGACACAGCCAGGCAGCAGATAAAGTAATACATGGGTGAGTGCAGGTTGCGGTTCTTGGCAATGGCAGCCACCACCAGCACGTTCTCCACCGCGCTCACCAGCCCCAGGCTGAGAAAGAGCCCATCCGGAACGGACATCTCCAGGCACTGGGGCCCCGTCTGGTTGGCAGCCAGCCTGTGGTGAGGGGTGGCTGGGGAGGTGGAGTTGAAGGAGCCCAGTAGTCTCCTCTGGGGGCCCTGCATAGACATAATCCCACCAGGGAATAGGAACGGGTCCTGGCTCTCTGGCGCCCTGCTCAGCGGTGCCTCCAGCAGGGCTCCTCGGTCCCCAGGGGGCTGCCCTCACCTTCACCTTCTCCCTGTCTGGACAGATGTCGGCTCGGGCACAACCCCGCTGGAAAGACCCCAGCCTCCCAGCAGGGTGGTCACCCTCAGCCGGGACCTCGAGCTCCCTGGTACCACTCCTCTAGTCTCTCTGGACCCCTGGACCCTCAGCCCACCTCCCCACCTCTTCTGTGGAGGTGCAGTTGCTCAGGTCCAGACACACATTTTTGTATGCCTCTTGCTGCCTCGTGGCCGGCCAGGCCTCCTGCTTCTCCAGGCCCGGAGTGGGCTGAGGTCTCAGAAAGAATGAAGCCTTTCTCCAGTTCTTCCAGGTCCCTGGAGCCCCTCCTTCTGAGGGTGGCCACATGATGGGCGTGCACCCTGGACGCACCATCAGAGAGCATCCGTGGTGCTCCAGCCTGCGCCAGGCAACACAAACGACATCCAGGGCTGTCCTCACTCCAAGGGCTCAGCTGGCCACCTCTCTGTTCACCTGTGTTCAACCATCACTCTCAGCCTGGCTCTGCTCCTGGCGTCTGTGTGTTTGTGTGTGACGCGGGGCCGGGGGTCTCCTCTAAGTCTGCCCCAAGACTAACCCTCCTCCAGGCCCACTGCAAATACCAAATTCTTGGAGCCATCTCTGATCCCTGCCACCCACCTGCCACCCTGCCTTGGAACAGTCCTTGGCTGTTGCCCACCCCCAGCCTGAACCCTAACCCACTACCCAACGTAAGACGCTAAAGGTAGCACCCCCACCTCCTCCCCGGAGACCTGCTGGAGGGCACCCTGATCACATCAGGCTTGTGCTCTGCCTCACCCTCCAGTGGAGGAGGGCAAGCCCCCATTTCCTCTGCAGAAGAAACCACTTCAAGGGCCGACCTTTGTCTGCAGTCATGTGGTGCACTGCACGAGACACCAGGCAGCCAAGAGCAGCCTGTGGGCACCTCGCCCCAGAGTGCTCCCGGCACTTTCCCACTGAAGACTGCAATCTCTCTAAAGGGCGGGGGTGGAGGGCGGGGACAGAACTGTTTGTTG
Organism: Suricata suricatta; assembly: GCF_006229205.1. Taxonomy (NCBI): domain Eukaryota; kingdom Metazoa; phylum Chordata; class Mammalia; order Carnivora; family Herpestidae; genus Suricata; species Suricata suricatta. The sequence goes on from NC_043715.1 coordinate 166,727, forward strand.
GCAGGCAGAGAAAATCTGGAGCAAAAAGAAAGGTTAAGTGGCTTGTTCTGGGGGAGGGGGGTAGGGGCGGGGAGACTTGGGAGGGAGGTCTTGGTGTTTTGAGTGTATCTGGACATTCCTGTTCAAGCCAGGTGGCCTTGATGGCAGTGCCTCCATGCCCACACGTGTGACCACACCTCAGCGCCCACTTACACAGACTCGTCATCCCGTACATCTGCAGCACACAACATACAAAGTTATTTTCCCCACTTTGGTTTGCGCTTTTTATTGAAGTACGTCATATGTAAAAAGTACACAGATTACAAAGGCACAGGGGAGTGAGTGCCCAAGCTCCGTGCAGCCAGAACGGTCAGTAAACCACGAACCACACCAGAGCAGCTGGGGCACCTTCCGCTCAGGAGCCGCTCCCTGACCGCCAGTCAGCTCTGCTGCTCTGGAATTATGCATGTGCTCCTCTCTGCTTGGCGCTCAGACACACTTGCAGGGTGCGTGCAGCGGTCCTCCTCGCACAGGCCGCCCAGCTCCCCGAACCTGCTGGGTGTTCTCGCCCCATCTCCTGGTGGACACAGGCAAGTGTTCCCGCAGGGCGACAGCTGGGAATGCAGGTGTCTGCTTCGGGCCGGGCACACCCCTCCCCCACCTCCCCAGGTAGAGGATGAAAAGAAAACCCAAACCCCAGAGGAACCAGGCACAGGATGGAACCACACATGAAACACCCCCTCCCAACCTTTTGCCTTCTGTGGACCCCACCTCGCATTCTCTCCTCCTGATGGAGAATTCCAAAGGGAGCAAAGGGTCCCACGGCCCAGGACTCACACTGCAGCTGCCCATCACCAGGGACCAGCTTCCTGACCACCTTCCACGTCTAGGGCACCGACCGAGAGCCTGCAGCCTGGCCCCCGCTTCGGTGCTGCCACACTTGAGGACTGTTAGCATTTCCAGCTCCATAAAGGAGGCCTTTGAGATAGACATGCCTACCCCACCCCTACCAGCCTGGCCGGAGAGACTTCAAAGGGCATGAGAACTAGAGAGCCTCTGGCAGCCCACCAGACCCCTCCCTGGTGAGGCCTTGAGACTCCCCTTCTGGTGGTGACGTGCCCGTTGAGGACTTCACGGGAGGAAGACAGTCAACTCTGTGCTTAGTTATGCTTATGAAGGAAAGGTCTAAAGGAAATCACAGACAATCCTCAGGGCCTCTTATACCAACTCGACCTCTAGTGCCCCTAGGAGAAACTGAGGAATGGCCAGGAACAGAGGGTGGACACAACTGTCCCCTCAGAGCATGCATCACACGGGACAATGTGCCTGACCCACACGTGTGGAGGCCCCTCAGCTGTGGTGTCCCCAGCACCAAGCACAGTGCCCAGCACATAGTACGCCCACTCCACAGAATCCAGGGGGTACCTTGTCTGGCTATGGCCACAGCAGGAGGTGGAGGTCACCGACTACAGAGCCCAGGCCCTGCTTCCATCACGGAGGTGTCCCCCGAGGGCCAGCGGGGGACGCGGCTGCAGGGGCAGGCCTGTGAGATGTGCAGCCTGCTCCCCTGGCCCTTGCCATGGTCGGGTCTCAGGAAGGCCTGGCTCAGAGCTGGGTCACAGTGGGCCTTTTGAACTTGGGGGTGGGGGGCGGGGATGTGTTAAATGCCCACCCTGTGGTGTCTGTGCCAGAGGCCCCAAGGAGGGGTCTGGGTTGGTGGGAAAGGGCACAACTCATTAACAATCCTGCCCGGGGGCAGCACGGAACTTGGGAGGGGCCAGCTCATCCTCACCTGGACACTGGGTGGCAGGTCAAGTCTCCAGAGCAGAGGTTCAGATGTGAGGCACCTGGCTGTCTTTTCATCCCCAAATGTTTGCAGAAACACAGAAGTGTAAGCAGTAACCTAAGCCTGAGTGCTTGGCTGAGCACGGAGGACCTGCTAATTGCTCAGGACAGCCGGCCCGGAGGCGGGCAGTCCGCATGTCTGGGCCCAGCCGCTCTCTGCTTCACTATCCCTAGGACACTGGCTTGTCATTTTGAAGGTCACCAACTTATGGTTGCAAAATGGCTGCTGCTGCTCTGGACATCACACCCCATCTGGATGTATTTAAGGCTGGAAGAAGCAGGGTGCTAAGTCCTCCTTGCTTGCCTGTCATTTTCAGAGGACAAACCCCTTTCTGGGGGAACCCAGTGGCTCCTGTCCTATTGCTGAAGCTTACCACAGGACACCTCACAGGAGACGTGCATCTACGACAGTCTGGGATGATCTCCATCACACTCAGTCCCACCTGCCAAATCCAGTTAAGGTGACAAGGCATGAAGGATGGGGGGTGACGGACAGACACCACCACATCTGCGGGACACTGCCCCGGCCTCGGGTGTTCTAAGCAGTGGCTTTTGCTGGCTCTCAAATGCTGGGAACTTCCGACAGGATAACATCCCGGATCTCCCACACACCTTGTCTGCCACCTACAGGGGCAGAGACCAGCACTAGGAAGGTACCTGACGGCTCACAACTCCGTGTCCTCAGCCCTTCCACGACCAATCAGGCTCCTGGGTCACAAGCAGCCCTATTTGGTGCCATGCTGTCGGGCAGGCCAGGGTAGGCCAGGACTCGCCGGAGGGGATGAGCCCTCCCCGACGCTGTGTTCACGCCCTCATCAAATGCCCCTACTCTCCACCATGTACATTCCCCAGTGCTGCCGGGGCGGCCTTTCCAAAGCCTCCGTCTCAGCCTCCCTCCAGCTCAGTGCTGCCCTGAAGTTTCCTGATAAAACCACTTTGTCAGACTGAACAGATTCTGTGCCCAGGCAGCCCCCCTGGTGTCGCCCCCTGTTCCCAGCCAGCCTGTGCCGCGTTCCCAGTGGAAGCCAACCGCGGGGCGCCCTCTGCAGGGATGGCACTCTGAAGCCTGTGGGCCTCTTCTCCACTCTGCGCCCCAAATCGTGGAGGGGCAGGGTGGCGGCAGAGAGAGCTCACATGGAGCCTGGGCTTGGCTGTGTGTGACCGTGGGTCACGTTCTCTCTCCTGAGACACCTGGAGGCTGTGCAGACCCAGGGACACCTGCCTCGTGCTGGGCACGGACACCAGCCCTGGGAAAGAAGAGCTCACCCTGCACACAGCGTAACCCATTCACATTTATAGGAGACACAGAGGAGGCAGGCGGAGAGCACATCAGCATTTCTACTCCAAGGACCTGGCCTACTCCGACCAGAACAGCAATCAGGAACATACTTGTACAGCGCTGGGCGCGGCATCTACGCGGGCTCAGTCCCACTCCCCGTCCCCCTCAGGGCTGTCCTCACGGGCCACCTCTGCGTCGTGGACGTGGAAGTTGGCCATCATGTCTCGCACAGCCAGCATCAGCCTATTCAAGCCTTGGTTGTGGTTCAGACCCCCAGCCCCTCCATCGTCCAGCCTCTCCCCCTGCGGCAAGGAGACACATCTGAGCAGGGGCTGTCCTAGGCCCTGGGGCCCAGTGCTCCCAACCCAGCTCGCCCAGGACCCTGCCGAGAAGAGGAAGCTCCCAGACCCAAACATGCGTGTCCAGCGAGACCAGGCCCCAGCGTGGGGTCGGGAGCCATGTCTAATGGAGGGGCTGAGGCCGCAGGTACGGCCTCAGGTGGACATGTCCCAGCCTCCCGAGCAGGCTGGCCGCTGGCTCCAGCAAGGCCCCACACACGCGCTCACGTACCTCCATGCTGTAATTGGGCAGCAAGGACCGGAAGAAGAGGGCAATTGTGTTTCCGTGGCTGACAGGACTCAGCCTAAAAGAGGAGGAAGGAAGGTCAGAAAGCAAAGCTGTACACCCTGCCCGAGGGTGGGGGGTGGGGGTGGGGGCAGGAAGGCAGCCCGAGGCCCAGCTGGGACACAGGATTGGACCACTAAGACTCCTGCTCAGCTCTGGGTGGGAGGTGGGCCCGCAGAGGTACCAGTGAGGACAGCGGAGGCCTCACAGGGAACGGCGTCCAGAGGCGGTGGACCCCTCAGGACCTGGCTGGGGGAGCTGGGCAGACAGGAGGGTCACCTGCCGTGGCACAGGTGGCCTCCTTCTGAGGAAGGCCGTGCAGGCGTGCGGAGTGCCGGCTGCACAAAGGCGCACATCAAGAGAAGACTCTAAGGGCACCGGCCGATTCAGTCAGCAGAGCATGCGGCTCAGTTGTGGGGTCGTGATTTGAGCCCCATGTTGGGTGTCGAGATGACTTAGAAGATTCGACGGTGTGCTGGAGAGCGCCCCCCCCCCCGGGAAGATGTGGTGCTGCAGCCGAGCTCCACTGGACTTTTGAGGACGGACAGGCTTGGCTGGGCAGAGCCCTGTGGCCACTCCTGAGGGCTACAGTGTCCAGCAAGTCTGCTTTCTTTCTGAACCTTCCAATGTTAAAAGTTTCTAACTATCATCTTAATCTATTTAAAAATTTAACTGGGAACTACTTCCCTAGCAGCATGTAGTCTAACTTTTATAATACAATTCAGTTAAGAAAAAGTCCTTCAGGGACACATGGGGGGCTCAGTTGGTTAAGCGTCCGACTTCAGCTGAGGTCATGATCTCACGAGCTGGTGAATTTGAGCCCTGCATTGGGCTCTGTGCTGACAGCTCGGAGCCTGTTTGGGATTCTCCCTCTCTGCCCCTCCCATGCTCGTAACCTTTATCAAGATAACATGTGCCCCTAGCTGAAGGTATCTTTTTGTGCCCAAAACAAAATCCTGCTTAGAACAGGGGCACTTGGGTGGCTCAAGTCATGATTTCACGGGTTTGTGGGTTCGAGCCCCACGTCGGGCTCTGTGCTGACAGCTTGGAGCTTGGAGCCTGCTTCAGATTCTTTCTCCTTCTCTGCTCCTCTCCCACCTGCTCTCTGTCTCCTTCTCTCTCAAAAATAAACATTAAAAAAAGTTTTTTTAAAAAAAGGGCCTTCAGCCTACATAATGTGCTCTCTACTGAGATCTGGAAACCACACACTCCCGAAATGGGCAAATCTGTCCATGACTTCCGGACCTACGATACTGTGCTCAAGGTTCTTGCTAAGTCACTCACTCAGCTTTAAAGGCTAGAAGAGAGAAAAAAGCAGCTTGTCCCTGATTGAAGGCTAAACAAATCCGCCATGCCCTCACGGCAGCTCTCCTGGCTTGGCTGCATGGGTCTTTTCCGTGCTTGGAATGTGCCCTGTGCCGTGCTCCTCGCACAGGGCCTCTGCACAGCTGACTCAGTGCACCAGCTACATTCCCTCTTCCTTTACTTGGCGAAGGTCCCTTATTTCTTCACACACCAATGGCCAGTTTCCTCTGAGAGTCACGTGCACCAGCACTTCCTCACTGCAGCTCTGACTCCACGTTTACTTCTAGATTCCATAATTAACACGTCGCCCCACCCCCTGTAGAAGGCAGAGGGTGTGCCTCCTCTTGCTTCCCACTGGTCACCTCCACCGCCTGCTCCAGAACCTGACAGAAAAATGCTCCTACTGTAGACAAAGAACACGGCTGACAAAAGCTGACCTGTGACCCCAAATCACACTGTCCTCTGACGGCCTGTGCCTGCAGGGGGCAGGGAGCCCTGAAGCGCTAACCTCAGAGCTGTACAAGCAACGGAGCAAAGCGGGAGAGGTACCTCTCTGGTCTGACGTAGGAGTAGATGGTGTCCAAAGGAGGTAGGGGGTCAAAGCCCATCACAGACTGCGTGGTCACGTCCTTCAGAGGGGGAAACAGAACTGCCGTGAGGCCTGCCCGCCCCACCCCACCCCTGCAGACTTTCAGCCAATTTCTGCCGAGACTGGGCTCTTGGCCAGGAGTCTGTCAGTCAGACAGAAGCGGCCCCTGGCTTCGAGGCTCTGCATGCTGTCCGTACCAAGCCCCTGGGGGAAGGGGTGGGGACACTCGCTCTGACACCTGTGGGCAACAGTGTGCGTGTGTAGGGAAGGGACAGAGTCGCACAGTCACTTGTGTTGGGATCTCTCACTTTAGTGCTACAGGACTCAGGCCCCAGGGCCCCGAATGCCTGGGCCACTGCCCTGGGCCCGGTGAGGTCACAGCCAGCCAGAAGCCCGGCCCCAGCTCCCCAAACCCCAGCCGTGGGGGAGGGCCCTGCCCGTGACAAAGCCCTCCCTTACCGGGGGGAGGGCGGCAACGGCTTCCTTCACCTCAGACAGGACTACGTGGCGGTGGATATTTCTGGGCGCACGCTGGTAGAGGACCTTCCGCCTAGGGCCCGGGGGAGAAGGGGCAGCAGGTGGAAACGAGCCCGCACTGGCCCTGCTGCCACGCCCGCGACAGCGGCCCCAAGCAGATGGGCTTCATCCTCACGAGGACTGGTGAGGCCGTGTGCTGCCCCGGCACCCCGGCACCCCGGCCCACCTGCTCTCACAGGCGCCCACCGCAGGGTCCCCGGACTCCACCACCTGCAGAACCTCGTGGACGTTCTCCTCCAGCCAGCTCATGGTGGCCGGCTCCTTCCAGAGGAAGTGCGATCTCCCGAGGTACAGGCTCACCAGCTGGCTCAGGGCGGGGGGCTGGCTGCGGGAGGGCGGAGCCTGTGAGCACGAGGACCCGCTGGCACCCGTGAGGGGGGGGGGTTTGGTACAGGGCCTGTCCGGCAGCCTGGGGTGAGAAGAGGCTGCCCGGAGGGGCTCCTGACCCGGGGCACGTGATCACCCAGAGGAGGGGCCGAGGACCCACACAAGCATTTACTTCTAGACAGGGTTACGTATTTCTTAGGACGCACAAGCTCTTTGGGGCGCCTGGGGGGCTCAGTCGGTTGAATGTCCAACTTCAGCTCAGGTTATGATCTCACAGTAGATTTGAGCCCCATGTCGGGCTCTGTACGAATAGCTCAGAGCCTAGAGCCTGCTTCAGATTCCCTCTCTCTCTCTCTCTCTCTCTCTCAAAAATAAATAAGTGAATATTTAAAAAATTAAAAAGTATGAGTTCTTTAATAGAAACAGAAAAACAAAAAGAACACGTGTGTCTGTGCGTGAGATACCAGAAGAACCGCTGTCGCTACAAACAGGGGCTGAGGGAGGGTGAGTCCCACAATGCATGATTTCCTTTGATGTTGTTGTTTTAAGGAGAAATTTGGAAAACGTGGTATGTGCCTGTGTAGATGCGTGACCCATGCTAACAAGTGGAGTGATACTACCCCATCCAGCAGAGGCAAGCACAGGGGGCCCTGTGCCCTGCTCACCCCCCCATCAGGAAGGCCTGTGCTCTAGGCCGCAGGGCGCTCACACGCTGGCCAGCCATGTGCCTGACCCTCGAGGCGACGGCCCACCTGGACCCGGGACCCAGCCCTCCCCGGGGGAACAGCCCGGCCGCCCAGGTCTCGAGCAGAGAGCACCTGCCAGGCCCCTCCCAGTGACAGGAGAGAGCAGCAGACAGCCAGACTCTCGAGGTCTGTCCCCAGGACGCCCCCAGGACTCACACACAGGTGGACACTGTCCTCCCAGGGCCCATAGACTTTACCTTATCTCCGCGTCTGGGCCAAAAAAGCTGTGAGTGGCGACAGTGGCGTCTGGCCGCACGCTGCAGTACTCCAGCAGAGGCAGGAGGGCTATGGAGGAAGCAGGGCCCCCACGGGCAGGCTGACACCAGGGTGAGGCCAGTCTACCCACACCAGCCCCCCAGGGCCTCTGCCACCCTGGACGGGGTCGTGTGCCCTGCTGCCTCGCAGTGGCCCGGTCCGCATCCCAGGGGCCACACCGATGCCCCACAGGCACACGCATGGGGTGCTGTAACCACTGACATCGGATGCTGCATCCGCAGGCTGGTGGGGGGCCCAGCTTGTGGGGTTCAGGCCTCGGGCAGAACCTGTCTCTCCCCCTGAGCACCTGTGGTTCCCCACACAGCCATGTCACCTGGGGAACCCTGGCTTCCGAGTGACTTCGCAGGCGGCTCACACTCCCAAGCCCACACAAACGGCCAGGGCTCACGAAGGGCGCCTCGTACCTTCTCGCACCTAACTCGCACCTTGACGGGGGAGGGTCGCTCCTCCATCAGCCTGGCCAGGCAGCCCCGTGTGAGCACGGATGGAGTGGGGCAGGGCCTGGGCACACAGGCAGAGCTTGAGAACACTGACCGGTGGGAGCTCTGAGTAACATGGGCGTCAGGCCTGCCCTGGCCACTTCCTCAGGCCTTGACCATGCTTGCTTTATTTAGACCTCCTGCTGTGTTCTCCCCAGCACCTAGCACCGCCCGACAGGCTCTCCCTGCCCTAGGATGTGAGCCCCAGAAGTGGACCCTGGTCACCTCCTCTCCTGGCCTAGGACACAGCTGGCTCACTGAAGTGAGGTATTCCCCTTGAGGGCCTGAGCTGCTCCTGCCGCCAGGGGCTATGGGGACAGCGTACCTAAGTCCCCAAGACAAGGCCCCCTGTGAAATTGCATGTGGTCAGAGGACTGCACCCCACCAGGACCCTGACCGGGAGGCAGGCCCTTCTCTGATCTCCCGTCACCAAGGAGATCGGCCCACAGTGCTCTGTCATCACACAGACACCGGCCCGCTACCCCAGCATGTCGGAGGCTCTCCGTGCAACCCCAGGACAACCCTGTCTCCGAGTTACTCAACCAAGTGAAAGATGGCATTTGAGGATAAATCATAAGCCCTAGTGGGCTGACTGGGCCCCTCCAATGGTTCTGCTAACATCCAGCAGCTCACTTCTCTCTCTAGAAAGCACTACATCATGGCGCCTGGATGGTTCAGTCGGTCAAGTGTCCAACTTCAGCTCAGGTCATGATCTCATGGCTTGTGGGTTTGAGCCGGTGTCAGGCTCTGTGCTGACAGCTCGACGCCTGGAGCTGCTTTGGATTCTGTGTCTCCCTTTCTCTCTGCCCCTCCCCTGCCCGTGCTCTGTCTCTCTGTCTCTCTCTTAAAAATAAACTGAAAAAAAAAAAAAAAAGAAAATACCACATCTTCAAAAAATAAGTTTTTCTCAAACAGTCATATCAAAAACTTATCCTGAAGCCCCAAGACACTTGAACACCAGTCAGAACTACGCCTTGTCCAGAGGCCGTGCTGAAGACCCGCCCTCCTCTGGAGCGCACCGCACCCACCTCCAGGGAACATGATCAGTGCCTGTCGGATCAGGAGAGAGGCCTGCTCCCTCGCAGAGCTGAGCTCCTGCTCGGGGAGGTCTGCTTGCTGACTCAGCAGAAAATAGGCCAATGGCACAGAGAAGGCAAAGTTTGGGAGCTGAGACAGATTTCGATGAGCCTGAAAGGGGTGGAGAAACAAAGTCTGGAGTTTGAATAGGGCAAACACAAAAGATGCAAGACTCACAGCTGCTCCGAAGGCTGAGATCTTTCCACTTGGCATAAACAGTAACTTCTTGTTACATCTGGGGGCTTTCTCGGGGCAGAAGACAAGTAAAAGGCCCCAGAGGGCAGAAAACTGACTGGCAGGGACTAGAGGAAGGGCCTGGGGGAGGTGGAGTCAGGCCAGGTCACAGACAGAGGCCCACCCTCCTGATGGGCTCGGCTTTGGAAGCAGCCAGCCTGTGCTCCGTCAGGTGCAGAACTGGGTGAGTGTGTCCTTCCTCCTGCCAGGACCCGATTGAGTCTGCTGACGGGGCTGAGCACTCGCCTTGCCTCCCTCTACACGTGTAGGTCACAGGCAACACACGATGGGCCATGTTTTCTCCACTAACATGGGACCGTGGCCTCCACATGCATTCTTCTGCAGCCCTGTTGTGGGGAGTGGGGTACTCTGGGAGCTTCTGTAAGCTAGATCCCCAAAGGTGGGACTCCTTGGCCAACTAGCCAAGTGACAGAATTCAAAATGACTTGTGTAGTGATTTTTCAATCACACATGAACACGTGGTGAGAAAAGGGTCAAGGTCAGAGACTAAGAAGGTAAGTTGCCAATTCCCCACCCACGGCTCCCACCCCACTAAAGGTGGTCAGGTTCACACCTGCCCAAGACAGCACAGCTCAACGGACACACTCCTTCTCTAGCAGCCAAGTTAAAAAGAAAACAGGTGAAATTCATGTTTACTAATGTTATATTTAATCCAAATACCTAAAATGGCATCGCTTCAATATGTAATCTCTATAAAGGTCACTAATGAGAGTCTGCCTTTTTCTCGTGCCCAGTCTCAGCCTTGAGGTCCGGCTGGGGGCAGAGCCCGTCTGCACGGGAAAACAGGTGGTAATGGAGACAAAAAGGGAGGGGTACGTGGGGTGTGTCCAGACCTTCCACAGCTTCGCAGCCGGTCTGGGGTGCACACACCCCGGACGGGGAGAGGTGCCGGGGGACCGGCCCCGCATCACGGCGCACACCTACCTCCCACTCCTGGAAGAGGCGGATCAGGTAGTCGTGGTTGCGCGCACGCAAGGCCAGGTGGTCAATGAGCAGCAGCATGCACAGAGGGTCCTCGTCCGGCTCCAGGCTTCCGGGAGGGAGACAAAGTGCAGAGTGGGCCGCTGCCACCGTCCCCGGCCGAGGCCCTGAGCACGCGGGCGCCAGCGGCAGGCACCTACCTCAGGATGAGCTTGCAGAACTCCAGCGCCGTGCGGGGGCAGCCACGCTTCTCCAGGAAGCTCATCTGCTTGTAGAGGGCCAGGTAGAAGCTCCTAGACCCAAGACAGTTCCTGTGAGTCAGAGCGTCGGCAGCCGCGGAGCCGTGCCTGGCACCGATGCCGTCCTCTGCTCCCCGGCTGCGCAGGCCATTTCCGGTGTGGCCTGCGCATGCTCACAAGTGCTCCTGTGTCTGCAGAAAAGGTGACGCTCTGCTGTGAACCACAGCAGTTCACAGTTACGTGTCCACGTGGAGAAAAACCAGCTTAGCTGGTACTTGGAACCAACTTGATTTGTTTACTGTTGATCACTTCAGAGAACAGACTCAACGTCTCCTGCTGTAATTACCACCTGATTTACCCTCAAACGGCAAGCGTTGCTAGGCCACTGCTGCCGGGCGCATCCAGTTTCGGGACTTGAATCATCCTGGTAGACTGTTATTTGTATCAATAACCCTCGCCCTGCTAGGGCCTGTGGATGTTAGTAGCTCGTAACCTGCCTCTGAGAACTAAGAATTTAACTGGAGAGATAAGACTAACACAAACCAGACAATCTGTGCAATCGGGGTCACTGTGCCCAGGCCGGCTGCCAAGGTGCGCACAGCGTCCAGTGCTGGAGACGGTCACAGACACTGGAGGCCGCGAGCAGGCGAGGAGGGCACGGGGATGACAGAGGCCTCCACTGCTGAGGGCTGGTGCCAGAGTGGGGCTTTGCGAGAAGAGACTGTCACCCAATCATGACCACTTAGCACAGGGAACAGGATCCAGCTGCCTTCGAGCAGCTGACTGACTTAGGACTTGGAAAAAATGGCCGCCCACAAAGCATTCCAGAGTCTTCTGGCCTCATGCTGCACAGATCCTTTCATCCAAATGTACAAGGAAAGCACAATTACAGACCCCAATGTAGCGAAGTAGCTTATCAGACTCACTTCTAACGGGGACAAAAGTAACCCCAGGCTGGCCCAGTCCATCTGGCCACGGACCCAGCCATCTTGCACTCAAGCTGTATACAGCGAGAGGCCCTGGTGCGAGCTAGCGGGCGGGACTCCTCGGGGACAGCCCTCCCCCTGCTCCCACCGCACCTCACACGGCAGCTGCGACACACCCCGACACACCTATTCTCTGTGAAACCCACCTGTTCTCAGGTCTGCGGTAATCCAGCCGGCAGGTCCCACTGGTGAGACTGAACAGGGGGTGGAAGGCACACTCCATGCTGTACAGCGCTCTCTCTGCAGGCACGCAGACACCGGGGCAGGGGTCACGGCCACCGCGCAGCAGCTGCAGCCCCGTCCCCTGCAGCTCACCAAGAAAGCTCTCAAAGGAAAGCCATATAGTGAGGACGGTGGAAAGTGCCGTGGTGCAGCCGTGGCCTCCCCGCATGTGCTTCAGCCAGAGGCATGACTCTTGGGCCCCTGCGTTCTGTGCATGCACATGTCCACAGCAGCTCGTTCACATGACCCAGGGAGTAGAAACAACCCAGCGGCCCCCAGGTGCTGGCTCACACACAAAGCGTGGCCTATCCACACCAGGGAGTGCCGCTTAGCGGTACGAGACGTTATGGTAAACCAAAGAAGCCAGGGGGACACGGATCAAAAGACTCCACTCACAGGAAATGTCCAAAACAGGCAAACGCACAGAAACAGGAAGCGGACCTGGGTTGCCAGGGGCCAGGGGTGAGGTGGCATCAGGTGACGGGCAGGGTTCTTTCAGAGGTCACATAAATGATCCAGACTCGGTGGGGACCAAGCGGTACAACCCTGGCATAATCTACACACCAGGGCCTCGTACACTTTCAACGGCAGCATTATGCGGTCTATGAACTGGGTCTCGAGAAAGCCACCGGTTAAGAGCTACCTGCGTCACTGTGGACAACAAGACCTATGCCCCCGGGCGAAGGCGCGCACGAGCTCGGAGGCAGAGCAGGGCAGCGTGCCCACACGCCCTCTCACCTACGAGGTCCCGGGCCATCTCCTGGTCCTCCTGAAAGCGGCAGGCGTCGCTGAGCTGCAGGAGCGAGTCAACGTGGTACGGGCTGGTCTGGAGCAGAACCTGCAAGGGAAGAGGAGGCTGACGGGGCTGCAGGGGCACGGTGCCAGCCTCAGGCAGGCTTTTCTTGCAGGCATGTAAACCTCGTGAAAATTTTACCAGGGATGACATCCATAATACCCTCACCTCAAAGCAAGCTCATCACCAATGCTAAGCCGGGTCACGGACCGGGCCTGCGGTGGGAACCAGCACCTCTGTGCCCTGGGACCTCTGCCTTTGCCCACTGTATGCCCCCCACAAACAGCCCTTGGAGGATAAGGCACATCCTCAGAAACACCTTGCCCTGGTCCTCAGCACCCATGATTTGGGCATATACTGGAGAGGACAAGACACTTCTGGGCTGAGTGACGGCAGGCGGGGACGCAGGCCCGGGGCAGGCTGGGGAGCAGCGGAGGGGGTGTGAGCTGGGCGAGGGCCCCTCCCGGGGATGCACGCACCACGATGTTGTTGGGCTCCATGGACTCCACGGCGGCCAGGAACTTGTGCTGCGTCTGCTGGTACTCCTCACTGTGTTCAAACGCAAAGAAGGAGAGGCCATTCCTGGACTCCAGCAGCCGCATCGACAGGCCTGGGGGGAGCGCAGCGTCAGGCCCCCGTGCTGCTCCCGCAGAGGAGTTCTGCGCGCACGCGCCATGCGTCCCTGTCACGGTGTTCGCGCTCCCAGGATGCCTGGGGTTGACCACCCGTGGCTTGGTCCACACCGGCACCACTGGCTAGCTTTTCCTATGAAGATGTCATGTCGATCACAAATGTCCCAGGACAACAAAGATGAGGACACACACAGTGCCTACCACGTGGCACCTGGCTGGGCCAAAGCACTGGTCAAAGTCCAGATTCAGGCGGGCATGGGGGACTGTGCAGGGGCTGCAGCCAGGCCTCTGGAGCCTGGATCTGGACACCCCACGAGGGGACGGCCTTTCTTCTTGCACCACATGTGGGTGAAGGCCCAGTTTCTTCTGAGGAACCACTTACCTTCACAGAATAGGTGAGTGATTCCGGGCCCCCCTCGACTCAGACCCTCCTAACACCCCCGCCACAGAGCCAGGAGCCTCTGTCTGCTTAAAGTGGAGCAGGGGGTTCTGCTAGCAAAGCACACAGAGATCACACAGAGCCCCACAGACACAGGACTGCTCCTGTCACGTCCTCCAGTCACAGTGGGTGTCCCTGCCCCGCCCTCTGTCTTGCCCAACCAGGCCCCATGACCCAAGGGCTCTCGGATGCCCCTCCTTGGCATCATGAAGCCAAGCACAACACACACGAAGCCTTTCTGCACCGTGGCTATTTCTCTGTAAATTATGCACACCTACTAGACGGCAACAAAATAGAAAATACCACACTTGAAAAATGAACTTGATGGCTTCCTATGGTACAGTATTCATAGGAAAAAAGAAAAAGACAGACAAAGGCTACATGAAAATGTACTTGAGGAGACACGCGGCTGCTGTGGGGGGCGGTGGGGGCGTCCTCCACCCCCCGGCACGAGGCCAGGGCGCTCGCTCGCTTGCACCCTCGCACACTGGCTCTGCTCAGAGGCCCCGCGGCCCCGCGCTGCCCTCACCTGGTTTGGTGTACCGCGGCCAGCTGCTCTTGGGGGTCGTCAACCACGTACACTTGGGGTACACACGCTGCCGCTGCCTCGGCCTGGGGAGAAGGGGTGCAGGCACAGCTTGACCCTCACTGCCTGACCTCCGAGGGACCTCGGAAGTGAAACCACGGGGAAGGGAAGGGCACGGACAGGACACAACGCAAACAGCACGAACCGAACATGATCAGTGCCAAACAAAACGTATGCTGTGATCTAAATAACCGAACAACCAGAGGAAGACAGAAAAACTGACAATTTTTAGTCTAACAAAATGGCAGGAAAGAAAGGTAAAAAAGAAACAAAAGTTGAAAACCAGAGATAAAGATGAGGAAAGTAACCCAGTGAGGCCCCGTGTGGACACAAGCGAGCAGGCTTCCCAGGGACCAGGCTGGACAAAGGCACCGCTGGCCGAGCACAGAGGACAGAGGGCAGACGTCTGTCCTGAGGTGGGTCCTCTCCTCCCCCTCAAGAGGGCAGCAATGCAGCAACGGGTTTTGAAAAGGGAACCGTGGTAACCACGAAAAGAACCGGACGGGGGAGGGAGGTCCACTGACATCAACATGCTCCTGGGTGAGAACGGGCCGGGAGCACAAGGCGGCAGCAGGGGAGGGAGGCCCGGTGCCCTGAGACGTGGCGCACAGACTGCCGGCTCCCCTCGGCCCAGCGCCCCTGTCTCACTGGGAACAGGTGTCTGCGGCAGTCCAGACGGCCCCCCACGGCCGTGGCTGCACAGAGGGGTTTCTGCTCCATCACTGAGGCTTTCTTTCTGAAGGTGAGTAACGGGTGTGTGGACCTGTGTGTGATGCTGTATGTCTTCGTGATGATGTGAACCATTTCATGAAGAAAATAAAGACGAGGGGCTCAGTCGGTTGAGCGTTCGACTCCGGCTCAGGTCATGATCTTACAGTTAGTGGGTTCAGGCCCCACGTCGGGCTCTGTGCTGACAGCTCAGAGCCTGGAGCCTGCTTTCGATTCTGTGTGTTCCTCTCTCTCTGCCCCTCCCCTACTCATGATCTGTCTCTCTCTGTCTCTCTCTCAAAAATAAATAAATGTTAAAAAAAAAAAAAAAAAAAGAAAAGAAAAGAAAGATGAGTAAGAATCTGGCCTGCATTAGGAATAGGATAAAAAAGCATGTTTCTTCTCCCAGCAAGAAGGCAAAACTGCTGGAGGAAAAACATGGAGCCTCAAAAGTGTAGTCACAATTTGAAGGAACACTCAAATGACTACCTCTAAAATTTTGAGTGTCTAGCCCTGAAACTTTAGCCATGTTTATTTTTGCTTCTCATGCAGCAGCAAAACCAACATGAAGTTTAGAATCTGGGATACATTTACTCTTCGTCAATCTAACACTTCTTAGGGGTCGGTGGCCGGTGGCAGATGCAGTGAGAAATGCTCTCACTTTCTGTCCACAGACTTTCCGCAGAAGCCATGGGTGTTCAGTTCTTCAGACGCTGCAGCACCGAGTCCCGTTCTGACCGGCAGCTTGGTTGGGTGTAAAACGGGGAATTAACTGGATATGCAGAACGGCCTGGTGTCTGGTGTGCAGGGACAGCCCAGCCCTGCAGCGAGCTGTCCCTACAGGAAAGAGAGGAGGCACAGAGGCAGGGGGAGGCGCTGGGGGGCAGACACCAGCGGAGCGGTAGGGCGCAACTATGCCAGATGCGTCTGGCCCAGGGGCTCTCCGAGAAAGAGCCGTGCACTGGCCGGCTGTGCGTTCTGAGACTGCGCGCAGGCGACAGGGGACGCGGGGGACGAGGGAACTGAGGCTCCTCAGGGAAGCCTTCGGTGGGACTTGACTTTTAAAGAAACCAATATCCTAAGAAGCATAACAATACTATAAAATCAATAAATATAGTCACACGAACTGTTACAGGCAGAGGAACAAGAGCAGGTAGAAGTGGAGAGAAAATGCAAAGGCACACTGAGCACAGGCCAACAAGCAGAGCTGAGCTGGTGAGAGGCCCTGTGTTCAGACCAAGAGAACATTTAATCTATAATGATATAAATAAATATAGTACAGAGCCTGACACTGGGCTAGAACTCCCGAACCGTGAAATCATGACCGGAGCTGAAATCAAGAGGTAGATACTTAACCAACTGAGCCCCCCCCCCCCAAGAGGAACATTTTTAAGTGAAAATGTTTCTCATCAATATTCCCCAAGAAGACATAAAGTCAGAAACCCTCGTGTCCTGAATAACTTAACACCAAAGATAAAACCGGAAACCATTAGCAAATAAAAAGAAAAGTCCTCCATCTATATATTATGACAGAAACTAACACCCCTAACTCTGCTATTGGTCAGAGGAGGAAGAAACACTGAGGCGGTGGGTGGGCAGCAGAGAGATGTGGAGCGAACAACACACAGGATGCCCATTCCCGTGCACCTGCAGTGGCTAGGGCCACACCAACGCAGGAAGAGCGCAGCCAGCACACAAGCTGGCACCTGTCCCCCCTGCACCCGTCCTCCCCCCACACCTGTCACCTCCCCCGGACCTGTCCTCCCCCCACACCTGTCCCCCCCGCACCTGTCCTCCCCCCGCACCTGTCCTCCCCCATACCTGTTCCCCCCGCACCTGTCCCCCCCACACCTGTCCCCTCCTGCACCTGTCCTCCAGGGCGAGTGCATTCCCCTCATGCACAGGGGTGTGGGAAATGGTGCCTGGAATCCTACCATGCAGAGCGAGGTGGTGCGAGATACCAGCAGAGCCCTGTGGTTCTGGGCGACGAGGAGTGTGTGCAGCACGCTGTCCTGACTGGTTATCTTTGGGGGGGGGGCTCACAGGAGACAATTCTGAATAGCCTCCATTTTTTCTTTTATAAAGACTATTTAATTCTACATTTAGAAAAAACATGGACAGTACTTGAAAAGACACAGTCTGTGCTGGTGTGACAGCTGCCGGAGCGTCGGGAAAGCGGAACACCCACCCCTCCCGCAGGAAGGCCGGCAAGCGGAGCCTCATGGTCCGAGCGTTTCTCGCTGCGTCTACCACACGGCATCAACCACTCAGAACTATTAAATGAACGACCATCAAACGTATCCCAGAATCTAATTGTGTTGGTTCTGCTTGCTGACTGAGAAACAAAAATGAAGTTGGCCAAGATTTCTGGGCTAGAAGCTCAAAATTTTAGGACTTCCAGAATCCTTGCAAAATGGTGACTCACAGGGTAGCGAAGGCAGTATGAGGGATGGAGCCTGATGGCCATCGGGAAGGTCAAACACCAACTTCTTTCTGATCCCCTTCACATCCCTCAGAAGCAGAAGTCCTTAGGGTTTCCTTCTGTGAGACCCTAAGTCTAACCGGCCTGGGGAGCACCCCTCCCTTCCTGCAGAGCACGGCCGGTGGTGATCTTACCTCTGTTCCCCCAGCACGGCTCGAGCACCAAAATACCTTTTCAGTTCTGTGTCTGGATTCAAGTGTCTAGAGAATTGAAAATGTTACAAACGAAAATGAATTGAGTTCTACAACGATCCCGGGAATCCGGAGAGGTCACATTAAACCCAGCAGAGAGAACCGGCGTGGGGACACCTGGCTTCTTAAAGCGCGCGGACCGAAGCAGAGGCAGCAGTACCCGGGGCCAAACCCGAGCAGCCTCAGCCCTGCAGCTAGATGAAGGCGTGCTCACCGACTCAGGAAAAGAGCCGGCTTTTTTAGCACTGGCAACAAAGTCTTTAGTAGGGACAGGCTTTTCATAGGCATTTACACAGACGAGAGAGGAGTAACTTATCCTACGATGACATTTTACTTCAACACCTTTTGAGAAGAAACCCCTCCCAGATATAAGCTAAGTGACGGGTCCTTGAGAGCAAAGGACTTTCCCCTTCTCTCTCTCTCCTTGCTCCTACCGCCTAAATGTTTAGCAAAACACCTACATCACTTTTAAATAAAGATAGTAAGCTTTCCTCTTTTTTTTCCGTACCGCTTCCCCTCTGCCCAGAGCCTCTGTCTCAGCCAGGAGGGAGAGGGCGGTACCTGTGCTCCACATACAGGACGTGCCTCTTGGCGCTCAGGGGGGGCGGGCCGGGGCGGCTTGAGCCGCTGCCGTCCTCAATCCTCTCCAAGATGCGGTCGATGTCTTCCAGCCCGTTTTCCTAAAAGCCCCAGAACAACATGTGAATCACCACACTCACTTTATTTTAAATGTAATATCAAATAATAAAATGATTTTTACGAAGAATAAGCATCATGTTGTGTCTACTTCCTGGAAGACAGTATAATCCAAACGCTGTGCACTGCACATATATTTAGAGAAAAGAAGAAATGCTTCATTAGAGGAAGCTCAGAACTGGCGGGTCACAGAACCAGAAGGCTTCTTGAAATGACGAAGTCAAGCCCACACGGCTCACCTGCTGGATGTGCCCTCCTGCCTCTTCGGGACACAGAATCGGGGGGTGAGGACTGCAGGCAATAATGAAAACATTTTCTGACAACAGACTGGACCTGGAGGCTTACACCTCAAAAGTCAATTAGTCCAGCGGCACCAGAGACAGGTCAGGGCACATGGGCAGCGGGCTGAGAAAGGCTGTGTCGCCTAAAGAACATCAAGTCACATGCTTGCCCGAAAATGGAACATGGAGGTCTGACCCCTAAGGAGCAAAGTGAACAAACACGAGCAAAATTTGTAAGTGACCTTCCCTAACCTCTGAGTTAGATTCCTAACGGAAAGGGATCGAAATATCAGATGAAAATGCATTGCCCTGAGAAATAGCCAGATGCACATACCAAAATTTCTCCTGTAGTGTTTTTCTTATTCTTCTGTTTCTTTTTCTTCTTTCGGAGTTTCCCACTTATAGTTGACTAAAAAAAGAAGCACGTTTTAGTCAATGGAACGAGACAATGAAATCTTAAACCCTGATAAATAAAGGAGCAAGCTGCAGAGGGACATGGGAACGGGAGTGCAGGCGTGGCGCTCCCTCTCTCCCGCCCTGAATGTCCTATGAACTCACCTACTTCTCCAACAACACAGACCTCCCACCAGCCTGCAACTCTGCTCCTGCCTCCAGGTTTCTCCTTCTTGACGGAACTCACAGCTTCCCAGGACCTCGAGAGGCTCACGGGGCGTGGGGCATCCACCCACCTGCCCTCTGCTTTCATCTTTCACTTCGACATCCAGTCTCCCTGCCACGCTCAGCCGCCCTGGAGACCGAGGTCCCGCACTGTGCTCCCCCACATCCTCAGGTGCCTCTGCCCGAATCTCTCACGTCCCCTCACTTGGCCACCTCCTTCGCCAGTGTGAAGCGCCCCACCACCCCAAGCTCAGTAGGGTGCCCCTCTCTACACCACAAGTCCAGTCCCTCCGGCTGCACTTGTCATCCGTATCTGTCGTTCTCTCAACCAGAGGCCCCAGGAAAGCAGACTTGTCCCCAGAACCCGGTGGGCTCACAATAAGCACTGACTGAGATCCTTAAGGGCACTCTCCTGTGCCGTGGTGTACAAGGGCCACACCCCAACACTAACCTGACCTACACACTTCTTCAAGGCAGGTCCACCCAGGGTCCTGACCACCTGATCCAGCTCCACACAGTCACAAAACACACACCCTGGGGAAGGAGGAGCAGACCTTCCCAGAGGGGGGAGGCCACTCCTGTGTCGAGAAAACTCGTCTAGGGAACCGTGTGTGTGCCTCCTTGATGCCCACAACTAGTCTTGAAGATTTCATGCCAATCTTATCAGGGCTCCCGAGGAAATGTGGGGGCAACTGGGGCTCAGAGAATGACAGCAGCGGGAGGACGTGGCTGGCCCCTCGGCGCCCCCACACCTGCTCTGGGGGCGCTGCCGCGTCAGCCACGTCTCCAGCTTTCTTGGTGTCTGCGCCTCCGCTCTGGGACCGCCTCCTGTCCCCTGACACCACAGTGTCTGTAAGCAGACGGTCGGCTCTCTCCCCATTCACGACTGGTCCCTCCTCAAGGTCCTCAATGTTTATCTGGAAAAACAGATGGAGAAGACAGCGTGTTACAGGTGTCCTGGTCACAGATTAAATGGTGACACTAAACTGTAAGAGACGGAGAGCAGGACAGGGCTGGGCGGGGCTGGGCAGGCTGAGAGGCATGTTCAGGGTCACCCTGAGGCCCTAGTGGGAGGAAACGTAGGTCTGTGTGCCTAGCAGAGCTGTACTGCTCACTGTTTGCACGAGCTCTGGTTCAGGGTTACTTAGCCAATGGATTAGTTCTTTCCTCCTACTGGGGACTCTAGGTGGCTGTCTACAGTAGCAGACAGGACAAGCACTTGGGGGAAGAAACAGGACCTAAGGACGGACCTACCTAGAGGCTCTTCCCTCACAGTACAAGTAACACACGACAATAACTCACGTGACAGAACCTTGCACAGCAGCACAAAGGAACCAACGGTACCTGCACACTAAACACTAAACACGCTCACATCCCGGGTGTGATGGGGGCAGGGGTAGGTATGAGTTATGGAGAAGTTCTGGCCCTTCAGCCAGTCAATGAATAAACAAATAAAAGAGGTCAACAGGAGTAATAACAACTATGCTTCATAAGCCAGAAGGGATGGACCCAATCTAGGACACTGAGGTCCAAAAATAAAACTATGTTCAATTTAGAACCTCTGAAAAATATAAAGCTTAAGATATAAAAATAATTATCTATTTTTTCAAATTTATTTACTTAGAAAACACGAGCAGGGGAGGGGCAGAGAGAGAGGAAGAGAGAGCACCCCAAGCAGGCTCGGCACTGTCGGCACAGAGCCTGATGTGGGGCTGGATCCCACGAACTGTGTGATCAGAACCTGAGCTGAAACAAGAGTTGGACGCTCAACCAACTGAACCAGCCAGACGCCTCCAAAATCACACCCATTTTAACCCGCACAGCCCTGAGATAACTTTTTGTTACACTTGAGATCATACTGCACCTGGCGACTTTTCACTGATTGTTCTCTTTTGGCCTATTGTCTCAGCCGGGAGAGTATCAAAGAAAAGTATGTGTGAACAAATTTTTGTGTTCTTTGATTTTGCTTTCTTTACAAACAGAGATTTCCACGTGGCAAGGATACAACTCAGGAGTATATTATGCTAATCTGTCCACAAATCCAAACAGGACTCAAAAATGCTGGAATTCTACCAAAATAGCTCCTGTCCAGCATCGCCAATACTGTGGGGGTTCCTATGTACACACCTTCTTCTGAGCGGCAGCATCATGAAGCCAGGGGCCCAGGTGTGGTCTGGTTGGTTGAGATTTTGGAGCTAAGGAAGAAAACTAGAATGTGGCCTCCTGGGACATTTCCTCTAAACAAAGCAGGGTGCACTGGGGAACTGACACCTACACTTTCTCCAGTATTCAACAGAACGGTGCCCCAGTGCCTCCAGGGAATCTGGGTGCTGGTTTACTTTTATTAAGTCACATCCACTTTCTTAAAGAGTGTACACGCACACGCAAGAGCAGGGCAGGGGCAGAGGGAGAAGAGGAGGGAGAGTCTTAAGCAGCTCCACATGCAGCACGGAGCCCAGCACGGGGCTAGTCCTCACTACTCTGAGGTCATGACCTGAGCCGAAATCAAGACTTTGATGCTGGGGCACCTGGGTGGTTCAGACACGTAAGCATCTGACTTCGGCTCAGGTCATGATCTCACAGTTTCTGGGTTCAAGCCCCGCGCTGGGCTCTGTGCTCACAGCTTGCTCAGAGCCTGGAGCCTGCTTCGGATTCTGTGTCTCCTCTCTCTGCCCCTTTCCTGCTCATGCTGTCTCTCAAAAATAAATGTTAAAAAAAATTTTTTTTTAAGTTTGATGCTTAACGGACTGAGCCACCCAGGTGTCCCAAGAATTTTTTATTTGAAAGTAATCTCTACACCCAGCATGGGGCTCAAACTCACAACCCCAAGATCAAAAGTCACATGCTCCACTGACTGACCCAGTGAGGCACCCCATTAAGATATTACTTTTTGAGCCACTTTTGGAAACTTGAGGTGTTTGGAGACATTCAAATTCATAAGCTCTATGCCAAGCTAAACTTCACCTGAAATGCTGTGGGTCTGCGCACACGTGTGCAAACCTCTGACGACCCGCTCCTTTGCTTGGAAGAGAGCCGCAGACTGCGCACCCCCCCCCCCCCCCCCCCCCCCCCCCCCCCCCCCCCCCCCCCCCCCCCCCCCCCCCCCCCCCCCCCCCCCGCCAAGCTCTCCGCAGGCACCAGCGGTCAGAGCCTCCACCCGCCCTCCTGAGCTGGAGCGGATTTGGTGTCCAAACGCTGGCGCTCTTCGAGAGCTTTGGTTCAGTACACGTATGTTCTCTGCTACCCCACAGGGATAAGCCTTGATCAATATTTCAATAAACACTGGGTGGGAGTTTAATCTTTGGGGGGTGGGGGAACTGGAGGATCATTTACATATCTTGAAATGGACGTATGGTAGGAGTTTCGGCAATTGCAGAGGTGTGTAACCCACACTCCTACCAAAATATAAAATGCTCCCATTACCCCAGAAGTATATGCCTCATACAATCCCCAACAAATATTTCCTGCTGACTCCAGCTAATAGTGCTAAGATTTTTTCCCACCATCGATGGCTTGTTTCCACCTCAGAACTTGGTGCAGAAAGGCCCGGAGCATGTCTTCTTTGTGTCTAGCTCCATTCACAGCGCAATGTTCTGAGTCTCATTCTGTCGGTGCCCGTATTATCGGTCACCAGGACTCCTTCGTGTGGCTATGCTACGTTAGCTCATCCATGAGAAGAGGGAGTCATTGGAGCAGCTTCCCATCTGCTGCTGTTTTGATGGAAGACACTGTGTGAGCATTTATGCAGAAGCCTTTGGGTAAGTAGATAGAGGTTGGAATCCCTGGGTTACAAGAACACAAGATTTACGGGGACCTGCCAGACCGATTTCCAAAGCGGCTGTACGGCTTGATGTTCCTCCCAGAGCGTTCCGCGTGCTCCGCATCCTCACCATTTGGCAGCATCGGTACTTCTAATTTTGGCCACTCTAGTGAGTGGCATCATATTAAAATTTTAATTTACATTTACTTTTTGTGACTAATCATGTTGAGTATTCTTTCATGTGAGTATTGGCCAGTCCTTTGTGAAGTGCCTGTTCAAATCTTCCGCACTTGAAAAATTGGCCAGTCTTATTACTGCCTTAAAAAAAAATGTTTTTTTAATGTTTCTTTTTGAGAGAGAGAGAGAGAGAGAAAGAGAGAGAGACCGGGGCGGGGGGCAAGGAGGACAGAGAGAGGAGACACAGAGTCCGAAGCGGGCTCCAGGCTCTGGGTTGTCAGCATAGAGCTGAGCTGAGGTTGGATGCTTCACCAACCGAGCCGCCCAGGAGCCTCGACTCCTGCTTTCTACGAGCTGCTCACACAGGCTCTGGACACAAGTCCTGGTCATATATGTCTTGTGGTCTTCTTCTCCCCTTCTGTAGCTTGACTATTCATTTTTGTTTGGTTATTTATTTATTTTGAGAGAGAGAGAGGGAGGAAGAAAGAGAGAGAACAAGCATGTACACGCAGGGGAGGAACAGAGACAGATGGAGAGAGAAAATCCCATGGAGGATCCCCATTGTCAGCACAGACCCTGACAAGGGGCTCAAACTCATGACCTGAGCCAAAACCAAGAGGACGCCTAACTGACTGGACCACCCAGGCGCCCCTTGCCTATTCATTTTTTACACTACATCTTTTGATGGGCAGAAAAGTGTGAAGTTTTGATGAAGTCCACCTTCTCAATTGTTTCTCGTGATTGTTCAGCACTTGCTGCATCCAGTGTAAGAAATCTTGGCTTCCGCTAAAGTCACAAAGATATTCTACAACACTTTCTTCTGAAAGTGCTATAGTTTTAGTGTGTAGATCCAAGGTCCATCCTGAGTATGTCTGCGTGTGTGAGGAGAAAATACAGACTGAAGTTCATTTTTCTCCATACAGCTAGTTATCAGACCATCATTTGTTACAGACATTTAACTGTCCCCATGGAATTGCTTTTGAAAAAAACTCAAGTGACTGTGTGAGCACAAATCCATTTCTGAATTCTGGACTCCGCAGTGCTGATCTGTTTCGTCTGTGTTCATGCCAGCACTAGTCTGTGTGCTTTGTGTGTTCAGTACTTGCTCTGAGTTTATAATAAGCATCTTTTATGCAATCTTGTGTCACTCCATACACAACACAAGACCCTCAGAGCAGCAAGCTTACATTTCCTCCCCTTCTCAGTACTATTGCTGCCACATATTCTACTTTTATGTATTATAAATCAAACAATACACTATTGTTTTTGCTTTAAAGAACCAATTATATTTTAAAGAAATTTAAAAACTAGGAAACATCACATATTTACCCTATTTAACATTTGTAGCGTTTCTTACGCCTTCACATACATCTACATTTCCATCTGGCATCATTTTTCTTCAGAATGAAGTATTTCCTTTAACATTTCTTTAGTAGGCCTCTGGCAATGGATTTTCTCAGCTTTTGTCTACCTGCAAATAAATAAATCTTAATTTCATATTCCTTTTTCTTAATTTCATTTTTTTAAAGTTTATTTTTGAGAGAGAAAGAGTGTGAGCGTGTAAACATGAGCAAGGGAAGGGTAGAAACAAAGGGAGAGAGAGAGTCCCAAGCAGGCTCCACTCTACCAGCCCAAACGAAGCCCAGCACAGGGCTTGATTCCACGAACTGTGAGATCAGGACCTGAGCCAAAATCAAGAGTTGGATGTACGTTTACCCAACTGAGCCACCCAGGCACCCCTCATGTTCATTTCTGAAAAATATTTCACTGGGGAGCGAGGGGGTGCCTGGGTGGTCAAGCATCTGACTTCAGCTCAGGTCATGATCTTGCAGTTGGTGCGTAAGTTCAAGCCCCGCATTGGGCTCTATGCTAACAGCTCAGGGCCTGGAACCTGCTTCAGATTCTGTCTCCCTCTGCCTAACCCCCAATCACACCCCCCCCTTCTTTTCCTCTCTCTCAAAAAGTAAATAAATATTAAAGAAAGGTTTTTTTTTTTTTAAAGAAAAGTATTTCACTGGGGATAGAATGCCAGGTTACATTTTTTCTTTTAGCACTTTAAAAATGCTGCTCCACTGTCTTCTGGCTGGCTCTGTAGCTAAGAAGTTGGTAATACTTCTTTTTTTTTTTAATGTTTTTAAAACACCTCTACACCCAACAGTGAGCATGAACTTACAACCACGAGATCAAGCGTCTGTGCCTGCTGGATGTCCATAAGTTAATGAGTATTCTTATCGTTATTTCTCTGTAGAGAATATGTGTTTTCTCCAAATATTTTATGATTTTTCTTTACCACTGGTTTTCAGCAATTTGATCATGATTTACCTTGTGGTTTTCTTTATGTTTATACTGCTCAGGATTCCTTGAAAAGCCTTATCCATTTGTCTGTAAGTAGAAATTAGGAGACATCTGGAAACACTGCAGACTTTTCCAACTATTCAAATAATCTCACAATTGGAACACGATTCATAATTCTGTCCTCACTCACAGAAGCATTAATGGATACTAACTTTGCTAAACATAATCTTACAGACGTGAGAACAAACAAAATAATGTGACATGATTTTACCCTGAAGAATCTTAGAAAACTATGGTAATACTCAACCGGATGTGCCCTTGACCAATGAGAAAAAGCTACTGGAGCTCTAGAACCCTCTGTTTGTGCTTTTGTGAAGGTGAATCCAAGATTTTCATGCTGGCGGCCATGAAAACAAAGGACCAAAACCCACCGGATGTCAAAGACGACACGCATGCAGACACCAGTCAGAGGCCACGAGCAATCTCAAGGCCTCATCCCAGCCACACCACGGCCGCCCAATCACTGACACTTATTTTGGAAGAAGTTTGTTTTCTTATTTAATTTTATAATTTAGAGGGGAGCCTGGGTGGCTCAGTCGGTTAGCCGTCCGACTTCGGCTCAGGTCATGACGTCACGGTCCATGAGTTTGAGCCTCGAGTCGGGCTCTGTGCTGACGGCTCAGAGCTTGGAGTCTGCTTTGGATTCGGTGTCTCCTTCTCTCCCTACTCCTCCCCTGTTCATTCTCTGGCTCTCTCTCCTTCAAAAATTAAATAAACTTTAAAAAATTAATAATTTTTTTTGTAATTCAGGTACTTATTTCAGGGAATGACCATTATATTGTACATAAAAACACAGACATACACACATACAGTTGACCCTTTAACAACACAGGTTTGAAAAGTACAGGTCCACGAATATGCAGAATTTTAAAAAAAAGAGAGAGAGAGAGATGATTTCTCATCTAAAGCCAAAAAATTCACCCAAGGGCTAGTTGTGAGGATAAATCCATAAACTAACAAAGGAGACTGTCTTCTGCTCAGCCTCCGTTTCTCCAGGAGAGTGCTGCTGCCCCCAGAAAGGGTTGTAAGTAAACCACATTGGGTCACATTCCTACTCCACGTGGTTTGCAATTTCATTTAATATCTACATTTACAGAACCTGACTGCATGCCCAGTATGGACTAAAGGCTAAACATACTACTTCATTCATCACTCATGAAAACCCCATAAAGTAAGTGACATCATCCCCAAGAAATAGGGAAACTGAAGCCTCCGTTAGGTATCTTGCCCGTGTTCTCACAGCTAAGAAGAGGTGGGGCTGGGATTCAAACCTAAGTCCTTCTGACTCTAAAGCCAGCATGTGGACCTTCTGGCTGGAGACAGTGCCTGCCGGTCCTCTTAGAGGAAATGCTAACTCATGCAGTAAATCTTCTGCACAGCTGGGTGCCAGACACAGGGTGTGGGGACACATTAGGGAACACCAAAGCCTCTGTTCCCACAAAACTTCTACTTCAGCAGGGAGCAGGGAAAGAAAGTAACGCCAAGTAGAAAGAACTGACCGAGAATTTGCACAGTGTGTTCTATGATAATTGCCAGGGAAAACTGAGCAAGAACAGAAGAAGGGGAGTGGGAATGTGCGAGGAAGTCCGCTTTTAGAGCAGGTAGAAGGGTAGGCAAGATTGAGAAGATGTCACCTGAGCAAATCCTGAGGAAGGAGAAGTGAGCCCCGTGACACCTGAATACCAGGTGTTAAAGGCAGAGGAGACAGCAAAGGGGATCCATGAGTACGGACAGAGCGGAGCGAGCAAGACTCCAAAGAAATGAGGTGGAGAGCTCATGGGGTAAACTAGGCCAGCATGGCGGGGGGGAGGCTGAGGGCAGAAAGAGCAGTTAACAGTTGGACACAGTGGGTTTGAGATGTCGGTGAAAGGTCTAAGAGGGGACAGATGATGAGTTGGATGTATGAATCCCAAGACCAGGACAGAGAGCGGAGCTGGTGATACCTACATCAGAAAGTGGAAGGGGACACACAAACAGCAGAGTCCTGAACAGATACAGACCCGGAGTCCCTCGGACACAATTTCAGGGGGAGGTGCACATCAGAATTCTGTTCCTCCATTCACACATGTAAGCACCTGTCGGTTTTTTCATTTCTCCCAAACACCCTGCCCCCCTATCCATTGACCCTCCTTTCTTCTTCAGCAGGAACATTAACTTTGCTTCAGAGACGAATACCATGACATGGTTAAGGGTACAAATTTTAGGTCAGAAAGCCTGGGTTTACTCTCCAAGTGTCACTTAATATGTCATCTGCACAAGAGGGATGACAGGATCTCCTTCCCAGACTATGTGAATCAGATGAACAGCAGCAGTGCCTGGAATGTGTATGTCCTCCCAATAGTGGCCCTTGGTGTTAGGGAATAAGTCTGGGGAATATGGGAAAGAGAAACCAGAAGCAGACAAAACGTCTGTGGAAATGTCTGACCTCAGCACAAATTGATTTCAGCCCTTGAACACGTGAGATGAGAAAGAAGACTTCGGTATTTTGAGAGAAGTCAGGAAAATGACTGGCGAATTTAAGGACACGTGATGTGATGGAAATACTGGGGAGACAAAACTGGCCCTCCTTCCAACTGTGGGGGCTGGGAGATGAACACACGAAGGTTAATACTACTTTTATTTTTGTACATACTTGAAAATTTTTATAATAAAAATGCCAAAAAGAAAAAGAAATGAGAAGAAACAGGGTAGAGGGGAAGGAGTTACTTTTGGTCTCAGAATCGGAACAAGTGGAGAGAGACTGTGGAGAATCTGAGGAAAGGACTTGGTCCCACCTCCACCAGAGACTTCTGGGTGAGGCTGTCTCTCACCTTAAGAGGGAAGGTCAGGGGGCGCCTGGGTGGCTCAGTAGGTTTAGGAGCCAACTTTGGCTCAGGTCATGATCTCACAGTTCGAGGGTTGGAGCCCCGCGTCAGGCTCTGTGCTGACAGCTCAGAGTCTGGAGCCTGTCTTCAGATTCTGTGTCTCCCTCTCTCTCTGACCGTCCCCTGCTCGCATTCTGTATCTCTCTCTCTCAAAAATAAACATTAAAAAAAATTTTTTTTTAAACAGGGAAGGTCAATTATCTCTAAACCAAACCCCGAGACTGGCAGCCCATCTTATGAAGAGTTTCTAACTTGCCAACTTTACATAAAGAGCAATCACAAGACCAAGAAAAGAGATAAGAGAGAGATGATAAAGGGTCACTGTTTTCTCCATGATCTTCAGACCTACTGCTGTTTGTTCAATCACTCGGACACACCGCGGAGAGGATATAACGTGAGCAAAACTGCCACGTTACCCGCCCGCACAAGGCAAGTAAGAATAAGGAGATGCGCACACAGGGAAAAAGTACAGACTGAGGCCAGCTAAAGAAACCCTGGTGGGCGTTTACTCCTTCAATTCACATCTACAGTGTTATTTCTGTGTCAGACACTTGCTGTGGGGAACCCAGCAATGAGCAAAGCACCAAGTCCTGGGTTGTGAGAAGTAAACAAGAAAGTCAGCAAAGTCCCCGCAACACCTTAGCTCGACCCTGAAATAAGGCGAAAAGCGCCAACCCGGAGAAGTGGGGCCCCGCCCACTGTGCTGCGGGCCCGCCCTTAGACGTAACGACCACGCCCACCCAAGACACCCAGATCCTAATTGCCACGCCTAAGCCCAACGTCGCCCCGCCCACCGCATCGCCTGCTCCACCCACTCGCCTTTGGCCCCCGCCCCCACAGCAGCCCAGACCCTGTGTCGTCCCGCCCCGTGACATCACGACCCACCCTGCACACCACTCCCTCCCATCACCCCCACCCCAGGCAACCCCGCTTCTCACCAGCTCGAACCGATTGTTGATGCAGACGCCTTCCTTCCCTGCGCCCCTGGGGCGCCGGCCGCCTGTATCCCGCTTTGGGCCTTCTTCTTCCGCATCATCGTCATCATGGAGGGCAAACTGCAGGGCACCGGGCCCGAGGGGCTCCTGGCCGCGCTGTTCCCCCCTCAGCCTCCGGAGGGCCCGGCGCGACATAGGACCCAACGGCCGCTGACGTCTGGAGACCAGGAGAAGGAAGAGCAGAAAGGAAAACGGCTGGCGCGCCTGCGCATTTACGGCGCGCTGGCGCTAGCCTAAGCGTCGCTTCTGCGTGCTGCGGTTCTCCGGAACTTCCTCTCCGTCAACAGTGGCATCTAAAAAAGTGCGGGCGCGTCTTGGCGAGTTCTCGCGCGAATTGGGTGCTTTCGCGCGAGTTGGGCCCTCCCTGTGCCAGTCCTCTGGCCTCCCAGGTGCTGTGTATCTCCGGGTGTTCCGGAGACGTGCCCGGCACAGCTGTCAGGCTGGACGGGAGGCACACGGGTTCCGAGCCACCTGCTCCCGGGGACCCAGACCCTGCTCTCTGATGGCGGGCTGGCTGGGCGGGAGGAACCCGCAGGTGGGGCTAAGTGAGGAGGGTGCGCGCAGGGGGACGTATTGCCGCGTAGTATTCCAGCTGTGGCCATGTACAGGTGACAGCTGGGCGACCTGAAGAGCCCTAGTGCCCGCTGTGCACGTGTGACTTCTCTTAGTCTGCCTCCGCAGCTGCAGGTGGGACATTTTCCTCCTTATTAAAAGTAAGCATTCCAAAGCGAGGAGCTTCCCAAAGCTGCGGATTTCTGGACATCCTCTTTCTCGGGACAGACTGAAACCGAATCTTAGGGGCGGTCCTGGGAGTTTGCTTTTTGTTGTCGTTAATGCGTCCCAGGTAATTCTCCTGTTTACGTGTGGGAATCGGTGGTTTAAGGTGGAGTCTCGCCACCTTTGCAGTGTTTCATAACTTCCTGGGGAGACTTTTGCAATAAAGATCAAGGACGTGCTCCTGGAAATTCCGAAATGGCGTCAGGCATTGATTTTTTTTTTTTAAGTTTTTAATGTTTATTTTTGAGAGAGAGAGACAGAGCACGAGCAGGGGAGGGGCCATGAGAGAGGAAGACACAAAATCTGAAGCAGGCTGTCAGGACAGAGCCCCCACACAGGCCTCTAACTCACAAACTGAGAGATCATGACCTGAGCTGAAGTCAGACAGGTTTGTAAGGAAGTAGGTCTGATTCGGCTTCCCCTGTACTTAAAGGCCAAGGTGCCGTCCTCTGGGTATCAGTGGCCAATGGAAGGGCGCACATTGCCCAGGGAAGGAGGGACAACTCTTATGGCACCCAATCAGGAGAGGCCAGCTAACACCTTTGACCTTTCTGGGGGCGGGCCTAGAGACGGAGGCTATAAGGTAATCACCTATTGCTTAGTGTGCCCTACAGGAGGGTCTTAGTCACACCCTGCCTGAGGGTCCTGGGCTCACTCTGTGATTGGTCAATACTCTAAATGTTGTGATTGGCCCCCCCTACTGCCAGTATTGATAGGGGGTAGGGAATGGATCGCTGTGCTTGTGTCATCATTTCCTATAACACCCCCTTCCTAAAAAAGCCCCTACACTGCATGTTCAGGGCTCCCTCTCCAAGTGGCCAGTGGGTTGGTGGAGTCTATGAGCCCAAGCTTAAGCCCATAATAAAGCCCTTTGCTTTTGCATGCGTGACTCGGTCTCCCTGGTAGTCTCTGGTTTCTTATGAGGCGATATTAGAAACTTGGGCATAACAAGTTAACCAACTGAGCCACCCCGGCTATCCTGGCTTGATATTTTTAAAAAAGCTCTTCAGGGGACTAAAATGTGCAGACAAGATTGAGAAACCCTGAAATTCTAATGCAGGAGCAAGACGAGATGGTGTGTGTTAGAAAACAGGGCAGCCTTGAGGGTGGGGATAGCACTGTACTAAATTCTTATATCCTGGGAGGTGGGTATCCCCACCTTTTAGAGGTAAAGAAACTGGGATTCATAGAGCAACTGGCACAGGTAGAATCTGGATTTGCTGCAGGCTTGTGGGTCTAGAGTTCAAATGAAGCAGGCTACTGTCAAGGGCCAAGAAAGGGAAGAGGGGACAGGATGGGTAATGCCCTCTCGGATCCCTCTCCTCTGCCAGGTGGGCTCCCCGCACCCTGCCTCCCTCATAGGACTGCATGTTTCTCTCTCAGATTGGGAACTGAGTCTCCAGAGACACACGGAGGGAGACCGTGTGTGCACACAGGTGTGTGGCTGGTCTGTCAGCCTGTACTGGTCATCAGGATCTTGCATGGCTTCACACTGGATGGCACAGAGCTGCTGTCTCAAGTTCCCTACATGCCCACCTCCTCCGTCCCGAGGATCCCGAGAATTTACCCTCCCGACCTCCCATGACTACCTCCCATAATCCCACTATTAAAGCATTATGCTCAACACAGGTGGGACCCTCCAGGGCACCACTCTTCTTATCCATTCTGATTGTCCAGCACCAGGCTAGTTGTTAAATAGGTTTTGTGTCACCCCTAAAGTGATGTAACCAATTTTACAGGTTTTTGCCTCACCTGTGGATGGAAACTTAGGGAGTCTCAGCCTGGAGGTGCTTTCTCCTTCGCCTTCCACAAGAGTGCAGCCATGTGACACTGAGGTGGCAACACCAGGCCCACCTTGAGCGGTGCCTGACTGTAAGTTTCTCCCTGTACTACTGAGGTAGTCCTCAGGATGGAATTTGGTCGTGAACAGTTCTAGAGAAAGTGACCTGTGTTTGTCACAGTCTGAGTTAGGTGAGGACAAAGACGGGGTTGGCTCAGTGGGCTGCCTGCATGGTGCCCACGGGTGCCGGACCCTGCACTGGCTCCATTCTGACTTCACCTTCAGCTCAGTCCCGCTGTCCCACGCCGGGTGTTTGATTCCAAATGTTCCTGTGTAGGTTAGAGCTCTGGTCTCCCCTGTTGGGAATGTACACCTGCACCTGTCACCTGGCCCGTTTCCTCACCTGTGGAGTTAGAACAGTGAGGACGCTGCTCACGCTCAGGAACATCTGCCCGCGGGGGGTGCAGCTCAAATGTTAGCTTTCGCTTTGCTGGCTGTGTGATCACGGGCAATTCTTTACCCTTTCTGTGCCTGCTTTTGCATGTTTAAATGGGAATAATAATCGTCCCTGCCCATGAAGTGCCCAGAACGAGTGTTGAGAACTGGCTGTTTTTACTGGCTGTTGTAATTTGGTGTCATTGAGTGTCCTGGACCCCAGCTGATGAAGTACCCTCCCCTGTAGGCCCATCTGTCGCAAGTCCTGTGCCTTGGGACCTCCTCTGGGCCCATCAGTGTGGCAGACATTGTGTGCCAGAGCCTGGCATTTGATAGGTCTGATTTGAACTCCCAGGTGAGCTGTGTATCTTTGGCCAAATTCCTTCCCCCGTCTGGAACCTTGGTTTCCTTATCTGGAAGGTAGGACAGAAGCCACTTCCTGGGTGAACGTGGCAGGCAGAGCACACAGGTGCAAACCCTAAAGGAATCATGTGCCCAGAGAACGGGACTAGCGATCTGGGGATGAGGCCAAAGGGTCCCCCAGGCTGGCAGGTTACAGGCTTCAGGCTGAGCTATATGCAGGCCCTCTGGCCATGGGACCAAGATGGCCAGATCCCAAAGCTGGGCATCATGGATAGGAGTGGGCCCGCGTGCCCTCCTCTCGTGACGGGCATGCTGAGATGCTCATGTGCGCCCAGTGTGCACCAGCGGGCAGGTGGCCCCTCTGGGCCCAGCTTCCGCCCTTGGAGAATGTGCCCACCACTGTGGCTCAGTGGTCCTCACTCCGCAGCCCAGACAGAAGACTGTGAGACTGCCTTTATTAGGCCGAGAGCGGCCATGTGTACAAATTTACAGAGTTCCTCCCTGTACCGGGACCCCCAGCATCGCCAGGGCCCTGGAGCCAGCAGCATCTCTGGACCTCTGAGTCTGTGAGGACGGCAACACCTGGCAGGTGGCATACTGGCTGGCGCGGATCCCAGGCAGGGAGCAAGGAGTGGGCTTGGCCTTGGGCCCTCCAACTGGAAGGGTGTGATGCCCGCCGGAAGATCAGCCCACTCACAGTCTTCCCCAGTGGCCTCTGCTGCCCAGGTTTCTGCCCAGAGCGCAGAGGCGAGCAGGATGCTCCCATGTACCTGGGAACCACAGTGTCCTATCCCAACCTGGACCTCTACCTGGGGAGGGGAAGCTGCTGTGTCCTCATCCTTGGGATGGAAAAAAGAACAAAAACAGGGGTGGGGTCTTCCCAGAGCCCCATCATCTGGAATCCACAGTTATATCTCCAATGTGCTCTTCTTCCCGAGTGAGAAAACCCACTCCCATCCCATCCCCTAGCCCACCCGAGGACTCCCAAAAGGAAACAGCCTCCCCCGGGAGGGTCCTGGAGTGAACCTGACCCCAAATAAACTCTAGGGCCAGGACAGATGTATATAAATATATAGGCTGTGTGT
The DNA here is from genome assembly GCF_006229205.1 of Suricata suricatta. Lineage (NCBI taxonomy): Eukaryota > Metazoa > Chordata > Mammalia > Carnivora > Herpestidae > Suricata > Suricata suricatta. The sequence continues at coordinate 200,430 of NC_043715.1, forward strand.
ATATCTCATATAAATGTATCTATATATGTATATATGTACATGCACACTTAGGAGGGCAGGCCAGCAGCCGTGCCTCGGGCTCTGGAGTTTCTCGGGTCCAGGACTAGCCCGGCTCCTCCTCAGAGGTCTGGCCACCTTGAAAAGCCGCTGGCTGGGTGTCCTAGGAAGGCTGAGAGCCATCACTGGAAGTTGAGAGTCCAGGTATTGGGGAGGCACAGGGACTGGGTCTGGCGGGTACGGCGAGGCGTGGTGTTGAGGGCGTCCACACTCTTGCGGCTGGAGCGCACGACCTCCGCCACGAAGCTGGTGCAGTCGCTGCAGACGTCCTTGAGGACACAGCCGTGGGCGTAGATGTGTGGGAACGCCTCCTCCACACTCGGCCACTGGGGCCCCTGCAAGGACCTGGAGCAGGATGGAACCGTCAGAGAAGTCTCCGGTTTCTTTCTCCATGTCCACAGCCTCCCCCCCACCCCACCCCCCCGCGATCCTCTCCCCCCACCCTCTTCCTCAAGAGGCTCTGACCACCCGGTTCAGTCCTGGGAGGGTCCCAGTGAACCACCCCACCCACCCCAGCTCCTGCATTACTGTCCGTGTCTGATCACCAGTGACATCAGCAAAGGGAAAGGGAACACACTGGAAGGCATCTCTTCTCTGGGTCGGTGTAGTTTTGGTAGTTGACACCCTCCGAGGACTCTCAAAGCCCAGCGTGTAGACAGGAATATGTGCAAACTTCTTAGAAGGCATCTTCATCTACAACACACAGAGGGAGATGTGGACAAGGCACCCCAACAGAGAGGGCCGGGGGACGCTCGCGCGTGTGCGCGCGCGCACACACGCGCACGCACACACACACACACACACACACACACATGGCTGCCTGCTCGGGAGTGTCTGGAGGTCACCGGCTGCCCTGTGCGAGCTCTCCGAACGCACGCTCCAGGCCTGCCACCTGAAGGCGTGTGTCTCCCTGCTCGCTCCCCCACCGGCCCCACTCTGCTCGCCCGACGGGGGTGCCAGGCAGGACCCACCGCACACCCTGTATGCAGTAAACACTTGGTGTTGATGAGCTGGGCGTTTCTCAGTGGTGATACTGGCAGAGTAAAAGGGTTTGAAAACAGTGGTGGTAAAACCCTCTTCCAGCAGGCCGTTGCTTCTAGGCTGAGGTGTAACGGGTGACAGTGTGAGTACCCTCCTACATTTGCACACCCATGTGTATGCACACGTGCCTAGACGGCTATGAAGAACCTTTCCAGAAACACTCAGGGAAGATGTAGTGTCAGAAGGAAGGAGTCCTGGAATGCCTCGCTGGCTCAGTTGGTTAAGCATCCGACTTCAGCTCAGGTCATGATCTCATGGTTCGTGATTTCAAGCCCCACATCGGGCTCTGTGCTGACAGCTCAGAGCCTGAAATCTGCTTCCGATTCTGTGCCTCCCTATCTGCCCCTCCTCCACTTGCACTCTGATCCTCTCTCAAAAATAAACATTAAAATTAAAAAAAAAATAAGGTTGGAGTCTCAGAGGGGAGGTGAAGGGTTTTCCTTGGGAGTAGCCTGCTAACATGGAATGTTAAAAAGGAAAAAAAAGACCACCTACAAGGGTCTTTAAAAAACTAGAGTCTTGGAAACCGTAGGGATGGGTTCTGTGTGGGGGAAGGAGATGGACGAGTGGCTGCTGCATGTGTGGCCAGCTTCTCTCTGCCCCCGCCCCCCCCCCTCCTGAACCAGCCGCGTCAGCCACGGGCCTCGCTCGGACCCCGCAGCAGCCTCACCTTCACGCTGCAGGATGTGCAGACAGCCCTGGAGGGAGAGAAGAGGGGAGCAGGGTCAGCAGTGAGCAAGCCACAGAGAGACCCGCCCCGCCAGGCCCAGCTGCCTGACCCTCTGCTGGACACGGTGCTTCAGCATTTTACTCCTTTTACCCCCAAATCTTGCTTTTCTTTTTCCCTAGCTCTACATCCAAAATATTCCTGCCCCTCACAGCTAGCTCTTTCTCTGGAATATTATGGTCTGGAGCTTTCTCATGCCCCCTGCGCTTGCCTGTGCCTCACACTTCCTGCCCTGACGCAGCAGCTGAACTAGAGGGGCCACAGGGGAGCGGTGATTACATCTTTCTATTCCCCACCGCGGATTTAAAACACAGACGCCTTCTTGTGCAAGTTCAGACACCAGACAGAGCCTGGCTGGGAATCGTAAAGCCCATGCTCAGTGGCAGGCCCTGCTGATGGCTTTCCCCTTCTCTAGATCCAGGTGTGATGGGCAAAGATACACGCTTAAAAATAAACCGGAATAAAGGAAGCGGGGGATTGTGCACACTGTTCGGTAAAGATACATCAGGGGCTCTTCTCCACGTTAGGACAAATGGTGCAAATTCATTCGTTCATTCTTTCTTTCTTTTTAATTTTTTAATGTTTTATTTATTTTTGAGAGAGAGAGAGAGAGAGAGATGGCGTGAGCAGGGGAGAGTCAGAGAGAGGGAGACACAGTATCTGAAGACAGGCTCCAGGCTCTGAGCTAGATATCAGCACAGAGCCTGATGCGGGGCTCTAACCCAAAACCTCAGGATCATGACCTGAGCTGAAGTCAGACGCTCAAATGACTGAATCACCCAGGCGCCCCATCCAAATCCATTTTTTAAACCAAGGGACCGACCCTGTTCTCTGGCATGGGTGTCTCAAAATGGTTTTGCCATCAAGAAAAGCCTAGGTGGGGGCGCCTGGGTGGCTCAGTAGGTTGAGCGTCCGACTTCGGCTCAGGTCATGATCTCACAGTTCGTGGGTTCAGGCCCCATATCGGGCTCTTGCTGACAGCTCAGAGCCTAGAGCCTGCTTCAGATTCTGTATCTCCCTCTCTCTCTCTGCCCCTCCCCTGCGCATGCTGTCTCTGTCTGTCTCTCAAAAATAAATTAAAAAATTAAAAAAAGAAAAGTCTAGGTTAGTTGTATTTTATTTCACTGCAGTCAGGAAACTTACTTTCCATGACTTGAATCCTCCCACATTTTTAGACTTGTTTCAGGACCCAGAACATGGTAAATGTTCCAAGTGCATGTAAGAGGCATGCTGTGGTTGGCGGAGTGCTTTATAGACATCAGATCAAGTGGGTGGACAGTGGCGTTCAAATCTTCTACAACCGTAGGTTTTTTCTGTTTACAAGTTCTACCAATTATTGAGAGAAAGCTATTGAAATCTCTAATTATAAGTGTGGATTTATGTATTTTGCCTTGCAACTATATCAGATTTTTACTTTATGTATTTTGAATCTCTGTTAGATATATGAAATGTTCAGAAGTGTCATTTCCTCCCTCTGTCATGAGGAAAGGCACTCCTTTATCTCCAGTAATGTTCTTTGCAATATACTTTAACATTATTTTCTTTCTTTTGACTAATATTGGCATGGCATGTCTTTCTCCATTCTTCTCCTAACCAACTTTTGTCTTTTTATTTAAAGTACATGCTGTAGGGGCGCCTGAGTGGCTCAGTTGGTTGAGCGTCTGGCTTCGGCTCAGGTCATGATCTCATAGTCCATGGGTTCGAGCCCCGCGTCGGGCTCTGTGCTGACAACTCAGAGCCTGGAGCCTGCTTCAGATTCTGTGTCTCCCTCTCTCTCTGCCTCTCTCCCGCTCACACTGTGTCTCTCAAAAATAAATAAACATTAAATAATTTTTAATAAATAAAAAATAAAGTACATGTTTTGGGTGCCTGGTGGCTCAGTCATTTGGCATCTGACTTTGGCTCAGGTCATGATCTCATGGTTCATGAGTTCGAGTCCCACATCAGATGAGCTTGAGCCCCACTTCGGGTAAACCACAAGCTTTGCTTCAGGGGAGCCCCGTTTCTCTCTCTGTCTCTCCCTCTCTCTCCCCTGGCCTCTGCCCCTCCTGGGATTCTCTCTCCCCCTCGCTCACTTGTGCGTAAATGCATACCTACGTGCACGAATGTATAAATAATATGCACACCCATGAGTACACACACCATAAAGAGCATGTCTGGAGGCAGCCTTCTTCACTCCGTCTGGGAGACTGTTAGTCCAACTGTTAGACCTTTCACAGTTAAGGAAACTAGGACACAGTGGAATTTAGGGCTGTGGTTTTGCTGTTTGTTTTCCTTTTGCGCGATTCTTTGTCCCCTTTTCCTTTCTCTGCCTCCTGTATTACTTGACTATTTTTTATGATTCCGTCCTGTTCCTCGGTTGTATAATTTTGGTGGTTGCTCAGACTTACACTACACCCCTTAACTACACTTCAGTGATACCCTGCCACTTCGCGTAGAGTACGTCTCCTTCAGCACCCTTCTCACTGGCCGTAATCCTGTGGATCTGATGCTTCTTATAGATACGTTATAAATCCTACAGCACATTGCTGTGAAGTTTTTGGTGTGCCTGCTACACACTGATTGGATATCAGGTACTGAATTTCATCCATCCTGTTGGGTGCTGGATATTATTTACATTGTAAAGAGTTATAACAAAATAATCTTATATGCTTTCTTAGTACTTGCTGTTTCTGGTGCTCTCCGTCTTTCCATGTGTATCATTTTCCTTCCATGTGAAGGACCTCATTGAACATTTTAGTGTGGGTCTACTGGTAAAGAGTTCTTTTGGTTTTTGTATTTTTGGATATGTTTTTATTTCTGTCTGTTTTTGCTTGTTCATTTGTTTTATTTTTTTTTTAGTTATTTGTTTTTGAGAGAGAGAGAGAGAGAGATAGAGTGTGAGCAGGGGAGGGGCAAAGAGAGGGAGACACAGAATCTGAAGCAGGGGCTTGAACCCAGGAACCATGAAATTATGACCTGAGCTGAAATCAGGTGCCCAATCTACTGAACCACCCAGCCGCCCCTGTTTTATTTTATATTTAAATTAAAAAAAAATTTTTTTTATTTAGTTTTGAGAGACAGAGAGAGTGCAAGCAGGGGAGGGTCAGAGAGAGGGAGACACAGAATCTGAAGCAGGCAGCACAGAGCCTGATGTGGGGCTCGAGCAGGGAAGGGAGGGGCAGAGGGGAAGTGAGAGAATCCCAAGTAGGCTCCACGCTCAGCACGGAGCCCAGTGCAGGGCTCCATCCTATAACCATGAGATCTCGAAATCAAGAGTCGATGCTCAACCGACTGAGCTACCCAGGTGCCCCAGTTCTGGGTGATTTTGATTGATTTTTCTATCATGGGTCGTGTTTTCTTGTTTCTTGACATGCCTGATTATCTTTGATTGGATGCTAGACATTTTATCTTGCTGAGTGCTGGATAAGATACTTGGGAATAGTTTGGTCCTTTCCAAACTATTTTCAGGTCTTGCTTTTTGGAATTTTTAGGTCTGGAAAAATGCTTGGTCTGGGGGTATTTATTCCCCACTAGTGGGACAAGACCTTCAAGGGCCCATGAATTACAACATTTTCACCATAGCTGGTGGGAACACACACTATTCCTAGGACTATTCCTTTAAAGCTTTAGCACAGGGTCAGTACACTTTTTCTGTAAAGTGTCAGATAGTAAACATTTCTGATATTGCTGAATGAATAATAAACAAATGGGTGTGGCTTTGCTCCAATAAAACTTTATTTACAAAGCAGGTAGCAGGGCCAGCTTTGGCCTGTAGGCTACAGTCTGCCATTCCCTGCTCAGGGTGATTCTTTCCTAGCCTTCAGTAGCTCCCTTACTTGTATGTGCTGATCAGTCCCCTATTGAATACTCCAGCTGGCCCCAGGGCCAGCGCTCTCCCTGTTGGGAATCTACAGAGATCTCCAGCTGCCTGGGTCTCTCTGGGTTCTCGGCCCTACTCCCCCCACTCAAGGGGCTGAGTGGCCTCTAGGCCATGACCAAGAAACTCCAGGCAGGTGCGGCGATCACAGGGCTCACACTGTCTGCTTCCTGCTGTCGCTTGATATTCAATATCTTGGAAACCATTGTTTTCTGTTCTTTGGGTTTTTTTGCTTTTTGTGGGTATTTTTGTTTGTTTCAGGTGCACGGTGCCTGTTCTGATGCCTGTGGTTACCCTAACTTGGCTGAAAGTGGAAGCCCCTTAGCTATTAACATTAAATTAAGAATTAGAAATTAACGTTCCACAGCTGCACCGGCCAGCGTGTAAGACAAGACATCCCACAGCATGCGGAAACTCTCCCGGACGGGGCTGGCCTGGTTAGAGACCACCCCCCCACTCCTCCCACATTGTTCACAGCCACGGTGCTGACACAGGCTCACCTCTTGCAAAAGAGACAGGTGGGTGGCCAGGAGAGCAGCGGGAACTTGGTTCGGCAACAGCAACAAATCTGTAAGAAAGGCCCAAATTAGTCAGTCCTGCCTGGTGAGGGAGCAGTCCAAGGTCCAGCCGCCTGGCCCACCCTCACCCCAGGGCTCCTGCCCCCGAGGGAACAGCCGGGCCGCAGGCCCCTCACCTTCCCCTTCCTCAGGCTGCTGACGAGCTCCTTGTTCTGCAGGAACTTCTCCATCTCGGCCTTCACCAGCACGCGGCGCACGTCCATCACCTCCTCCACAGTCAGAGCAAGGCTCTCCACGGGGTGGCTGAACTCCTGGGGATGAAAAGTCAGGGGGCCAGTGCTCCTCAGGCCTTCAGGGATGAGGCCTTTCAGGCATCATTCCATAAGGTTCTCTCTTCTCTGAGGACTCTGGGACCTTCCTGGCCTCAGTCTACCCAAACCTAGCAACTCCCTAAAACACCCCATTCTTCAGCCTGCCTATCTCCTTCTGGGACCCACACATGCTGCTCACAACGTCTCTGATGGGGTCCTGCAGGAGAGGTCTTCTGTGACCTGGCCTGCACTCAGCACCCTGGTGGCCACATCCCCTGGAGTCATCCCCACTTCTGTCCACAGCGCTCTCCAGACCGGAAACATCTGCCTCCCCCTCGTTCCCCACCTGCAAACACAGCCAGTCACAACCATCCAGGGTCCCCAGGCCCACCTCCTCTCCTGTCGAACCCCTTCACCACAGGGCTCTCTGTTCCCCGGCAGCTGGAGGCCCGAGGCACCTCCTGCACGCTGCTCATCCGCACTGACGCTCCGGGTCGGCCCATCTGTAGGTGCTGGGTCCTACCTGCCACAGCCACCTACCCCTTTGGGCCCCTGCGGTCACTGTGCCTTATTCTGCCCATCCTCCGGAGAGGCTCCTCAGTTCCTCTCCGGTAAAGTGGGGCTGCGTTCCAGCTTCACTGAGGTAATACATAAAGCCTTAGCTCAATGCCTGGCACCCCAAATCATTAGCTCCTAAGGTGAGGCATCATGAGGGGCAGCAGCCCATGAAGGCGCTACATATATGGGAGTTGGGGTGCGGGTTTTGTTCATTTCACATTTTGCCAGTGGATTCTCCCGTTCAGGGCTGGTGAGCACGTGCTCCAGTCGGCCCGGGGGGGACTCGAACCCCACGTTCTCACTCCAGCCTGGAGCATCAGGGCCTCCGGCTCCTGTTTCCGATCACCTAACGGTGCTGGGTTGGAATAACTCGCTCTAAGCCTGATGGGTGTTGGGTGGCTGAGACCTCTCGTGCTGGGAGCAGAGACCAGCAAGCTGCTCATCAGACTGACTGTGAGGACATGTTCCGGGCAGAGACGGGCGCTGAGGTTACATGACGCCTCTCAGAATGCGCTCTTGAGGGGCGCCTGGGGGGCTCAGTCCGCTAAGTGTCTGATTCAGCTCGGGTCATGATCTTGCGGTTTGTGAGTTCAAGCCTTGCGTCGGGCTCTGTGCTCACAGCTCAGAGCCTGGAGCTGCTTCGGATTCTGTGTCTCCCTCTCTCTCTGCCCCTCCCCCACTCAGTCTCCCTCTCTCTCTCTCTCTCTCTCTCTCTCTCTCAAAAATAAACATTAAACATTTTTTAAAATGCACTCTTGAGATATATGCTAGGTATACACTTATGGGGACACCTGGGTGGCTCAGTCAATTACGCATCTGACTTTGGCTCAGGCCAGGATCTCACAGTTCATGAGTTTGAGCCCTGCATCAGGCTCCGCTATCAATAGAGAGCCCACTTTGGATCCTCTGTCTCCCTCTCTCTGCCCCTCCCTCGTGCACTCTCTCTCAAAAATAAATAAGCATTAAAAAAATAAGAGCACATTTATGGGGGGGGGTGCCTTGGTGACTCCATTAAATGTCCGACTCTTGATTTCGGCTCAGGTCATAATCTCATGGTCCCTGGGTTCAGGCCTCATGTCGGGCTCCATGCTGCTTGGGATACCCTCTCCCTCTTTCTTTCTACTCCTCCCCCACTTGTGATCTCTCTCTCTCTCTCTCAAAATAAAGAAATAAACTTTAAAAAAAAGAATACACTTATGGGACTTGCCATTTTAAAATATGCCTCCCCACCCTAAAAAATTAATCAAACTTCTACATGTCGCCCAGTTCCTTGACTTCCCTCCACAAGTGGGCCTCCGTCAGGCAAAGGCTCAAGTGCATTCAAGGTCCAGCTCCAGCCGTAACCCACCACCGTGTCTGAGCTTCCTCAGACAAGGGGGGCTGCAGACCGCCCTCCCCGATGGCCTAGCAAGTGGGGTTCAAGGAGCTGCCAGAGCGCGCCCGGTGCCCATCCGGTGGCAGAGGAGCCGTGCCCTGGACACTAAAGCAACCTAACTGCGGCAAGAAGCACGGAGGGCGGCCGCCCCCGTAAAACTGGCGGGAAAGCCCATGGGGGGTGGCTGTGGTTGTGGGTGGGTTAGGGCGATGGCGGAGCCTCAGGCCACAGAGGTCTTCGAGGAGTTCTTCAAATGCAAGAAATGAGCAAGTAAAACCCTTGGTTCTTGTTCCTCACACACCAGATAAATGCGAGCGGGCCTTAATTCCCCTCTCCTCAGAATGTACTTAGTGACTCACGTCTAACGAACAGAGTGAGCTGGAAACAACAACGAGTCACTTCTGAGACGTGGTCGTGAAGACACTGCCTTCTGCCCGTTCTGGGGGAAGCCAGCCGCCGTGCTGTGAGGACACCCACGAGCTCTGTGGAGAGGCCCACGCACCAGGGAACAGCCGGCAGCAGCCACATGAGAAGCCGAGTTTCAAGTGCACCCTGCCAGGAGGCCCTGAACCAGGCCGCCCAGCTGAGCCGTTCTGGATTTCTAACCCTCAGAAGTTGGGTAAGATACAAGTGTTTGTTGTTTACACTTTTAAGTTTGGGCATAATCTTTAAGGCAGCAACAGATGATACAGAACCTAGTTGGGGAATATCAGTAGTAACGCTACCTTACATCTTTATGGCACTTTTCAAAGCATTTTTAACATCTGTTCTCATTTAAGCCTCCTGACAAAACTTCAAGGAAATGACGAAGACATCACTGACACCCTGTGCTCACCAGGCACTTCCTCTGTCACCCCTTGGATAAACTCATACACCAAGGCTCAGGTCCAAGGATGAGGGGTTCAGAGGACCAGCAGGTCTTAGGTCCTCACAATTACAAGTCAGACGAAACTCACAGCTGAGAAAGCCCAGGGGGAGAGGGTAAGCGGTGTAGCGTGAGTCAGGACCCTGTAAAAGGTTCTTCCACGTTTCGCTGCCGTCAGGCACAGAACTCCAGTTTCTCATCTGTCCTAACCTCCACGGGGAACTAAGAACTTCAGATGTCCCCCATCCCCTTAGCAAGGTCCTTTTTTTTTTTTTTTTTTGGCCTCAGGGCTGCAGTGCCCAGAAGTCCAGGAAGGGGGCAGCAATGGCCAACCTCAGATTTGGTCGCTATGGAGCAGACCTAGCCACACCCACCAAAGGAACTGCCCCACCCCTGCTGGGCCTTGTCCAGGGCAGAGGTGAGGATAAGGGCCCGAGCAGTGCCCCACCCGGCACCCTGGACAACAATGCCTCCGTCACTCACCAGCCACAGGTGATTGGTGTCTGCGGCTGCAGAAGCCTCGGGCCGGTCCTCTGCTGAGCCCAGGTCACTGTGTGGTCGAGAGCGAGGGTCAGGCTGGGCCTGGGTGCTTACAGGGAAGGAACCTAGGGTAAGAGCACAGGAGCCCTGTCAGGAGAGCCAGGCAGAGGCTGGTGTGAGAGGGCCGTGCCCAGGGGGTGGAGAGGGCTGGTCAGGCCGTAGGGGACTGTGGGGGCAGAAGGCCACGTAGAGAGCATGTCAACCCCATGAGGGGCATGTCAATGTGGCCGGCCCAGGGGCCCCGTATCTTATCCCGGTTAATGCGCCAACTGCAGGAGCCACACGGCAGGCAGCCAAGAGTGAGAGCCGTCGCACTAGTCATGCAGGAAGGCTTCACTCGTGCCACTCACTGCATTTCAGGCAGAGAGGGACAGAGGAGGAGAAAGAGACAGCTCGGAGTCTGCAGGACCGTTGTGGGGGGACAGAGAGGTATGGAATTGGCCTGGCCTGGCCCTCTTCACTCCAGAAAGTAAATCAGCTACCAAACTGGACCACCATGAGACTGGCAAGAGAACAGCGGGGTGGCCCAAGGTCCCGCTGAGAACCAAGAAGGTGGCCTGGCCGTGTATACCAGGAAGCAGAGGGGTACAGCCCTGACTACAGCAGGACGGACTAGCCCTGTGTGACCAGTAGGATTGTTCTGTCCTCTGTGCTGGACAACAGGGAAAGAAAGTGACAAGTCAGGTTCTAGACGGTGTGTGCGGCATGGCCCATCCGGTTCATTGCAGACAAGTTTTCATTGGTCAGGAAAAAAGAGACTAGAAGGATCTGCCACCATCTATCTCTCCATCTAGCTATTTGTCTGTCCATCCGCCCATCCATCCGCCCATCACCCATGTACCATTGTCCACTCATCATCCACCCACATCATCCCCCCTCGTCTATTCAAGAATCTACCCATCACCCATCCACCCATCCTCCATTCGCCCAGTTTTCTTTTCATATACCAATATATTGCTAGTAATGATCCCTAAGTATTAGAATCATGGGAATGTTTTAAAATTTTTTAAAAAGTGTTTTTATAATAAATGTGGATTACTAACTTAATAAAGTTTCCAAGTTAAGACAGTGGGGGATGCCTTGAGGCAAGGAGGGAAGTCTGGGCTTGACTGTCAATGCGCTTCTGGCAGGTTATGAGCTCCCTGTAGCCTCTGGATGCTGCTGCTCAGGAAGACCGTGGGCCCAGGTCAGTACATGGCGCCCACAGGACAGTCAAGGGAGAAGGGGGTGAGAGGCACCACTTGCCGTGCTCCTGGGTGCTTGGCCTCCAGGCGTGCACACTGCCTGTGCGGGGCCTGGAGGATTCCAGCCCTCCTTGGGGCTGAGCGCCTGGCTGCACTTCGCTCCGGAGCTGGACCAGGTCATGCTCTGAGAAGGAGCGGTCCCGTTTCAAGGTCACCTCCCCGCACGGAGACTCTTCCTCCTGTGGACACACCAGACCCAGCCCTGACCACCAGCACCTCCTACCTGTCCTTGGACTAAGGCATAGGACACAGGGGTGCGGCTGGGCCCACTGAGACCGTGAGGTCATCCTCTACTCACTGCCCAGCCTGGCTAGCCTCTAGGATAGTGGAAGGCAAGCACCTCAAAACCCAAACCCTTCCCTGAGGCCTGTGGAAGTCCTGAAGGCGACAGGTCTGATGTCAGGGGCGGCCCACCAAGAGAGGTGCTGCCCTAGGTCTCCGTGAGCTCAGCAGGCTGTGAGGGGATAATGGAGAGCTTTCCACAGCAGCCAGGGAGGGGGGCTGCTCAGCTTCCCAGCTCCAAGATGATGACACATGCCCACTCCAGCCCTTCGTGCACTATGGGAATAGGTGGCCCAGGCCACTGTTCCAATCACCCGTCTAAGCCACCAAGACGGGGAAGTGTCCCTACGTCCCACCATGTTTGCTCTTGGAACAGCCCCAGCCCCACGGCAGGAAACCAGCTCCCAAGGAGAGTGCTGCCCACGGCCCTTCTCACTTGCCCCTCCTCCTCCTCCCTGTCTCCCTCCAGGAGTCTGTGGGCTCTGACCTCAGATGTGTTCATCTCCTCCATCTCAGCCAAGGTGGGCGCCTTGAGCAGGACCCGGGGCCGCCCACGTTGGGTGTTGTTCCCGGCATCCATGACGGACAGGTTGATGCAGGAAGTGGACTTGGTGTCCCCGGAACACGCATTGAGGATGCAGGGCAAAGAGCCAAACCCTGGGGGAGGCAGGGAGGTGGGGCAGGACAGGGTAGTGAGGGGGCAAGGGGGAGCGGGGACGGGGGAAGGGGGGTGTCCCATGCTCACCCCGGCCACGCCAGCACTGAGCCCCCACTGGGCGCAGCCTCCGCTCCTGCTTGATCTCCTCCAGGATCTTCTCGTGCAGGGTCCTCTGCTTTTGGGGTAAGGGACGAAGTCTTCTCTCTGAAACCTGGAGGGAGTGTGGCTCCATGAGGAACTGTGTGACATGGACACACTGAGCGGGGAGGAGCCCTGCGACACAGCCACGCCTATCAGCTGGCGTAGCAGGGAGCAGACCGGAAGGTGCCCCGTGTGCTCCTGGGGCAGGACCATCTCAGGATCGACCTTCCAGCAGCCTCCCTCAGTGGAGAGTCCACTCTGTCCTTGGGGAGGGAAGGCCTAAAACGGAGGCCGCACACAGCTGATACCTGTTTCAGCGGAGGCCGGGAGCGGATGAAGTCCAGGATGAGTTCATGGGCATCCTTCTTCACCCGGGGGGGGATATCGCCATCAACCTGTTGGGGAGGATGGGAGGCAGCCAAGGCTAAGGGCTTGGTGCCCACATGGGCCGGGGCTGTGGGAGGGCCTCACGCCACCTTCCCCTCAGGGGCTGCATGGCAGGCACAGGGCAGCAGTGTTACCACCACCTGCTTCCCCGTATGTTAGACTCTTCACATGGGAAGAAGGCCAGGGCAGCCCCAGACAGCGCATTATAAGAATGAAATGAACTTGCACATTTAAAATTTGTCGACTAAGGGGCACCTGGGTGGCTCTGTCAGTTAAGCATCTGACTTCAGCTCAGGTCATGATCTCATAGTTCATGGGTTCAAGCCCTGCATCAGGTTCTGTGCTGACAGCCCAGAGCCTGGAACCTGCTTCAGATTCTGTGTCTCCTTCTCTGTCCCTCCCCTGCTTGCTCTCTCTCTCTCTCAAAAATAAATAATAAACATTAAATTTTTTTTTTTAATTTGTCAAGTGAAGCCAGCACAAGGCAAAGGCCATGTAAGCATAAAATGGGACAATCCCACAGCCTCAACTCCTGCCGCTGGTCCTCTAGAACCCTCCAGGCATCCCCTCTCCCTCCCTGCCTTTGTCACACTGTGTCCCTGATGTCACACTGTGTCCAGTCAGCCATGTGAAGACAGGCCATGTCTGCCTGTGCACATTTAAACACAGGCTGGGTTGCCGCTGGCGGGCAGAAGGCTCCGTGGCAGGCTCCTCCCCTACCAGCTCACCATGACCTTGCGTAGCTTGTAGTTCCTGGCGCGGATGTCCTGCATCAGCATCTCGAAGGGGGTGAGCTGGAACTCAGTGGGCAAGGGGTTGAACTCTTGCTCCTGCACCTTCTTGAGCTTCACTCCGTGGCGGAGCTCCCGCATGAGCTGGACCCACAGTCGGGCCTGGGCCCCCGAGAAGATGAAGATGGCCCTTAGCTCCCCCAGGCCCTCCAGGCACAGACCCTGGGGTGTGGGGGCTAAGGCCAGTGCTCCAGGTCGGGAGCGGAGCCGTTGCTTACCCAGTCTGTGTGTCCCAGGGTGTCAAGCTCCGCCAGAGGCTTCTCTGCCTGCAGTTCATCCTCTCGAAGTTTCTGCAGCATCTGCTCATCCCGGAGGTAAAAGAATGGAATATGGGTCCCTGCTGGCTTGTCCATCTGGGGACATTTTCTTACCAATGGGCTACTATTCCACCAGCTAAAAAGGGACAAGTGGGTGTTTTGGCCAAGGCTTTGGGCTCAGAAAGATCTAGAAAAGCCAAGCCATTAGCCTTGGAACCACATGGGACAGTTGGTATCCCATCAGCTGTCTCTGGCAGCTTCTGCCAGGCAAGGGTGACAGAATACTCACCTAGCACCCACATAGGACTGTCTAGTTTGCAAAAGAACCCGCACCCTTCTTTCACCTGATCCACACTGACCCACACAGCCCAGTGAAGCAAAGGAACATGTCCTTCAGAGACAGCAGATGCAGGAGAAAGCACTGCCGGGCCCCCTCTGTGAGGTGTTCCCAGTCCTCCTCCAGATCAGCTCACAGGGCACCTTAGCCTTTCTGCCCGGGCTATGTACACACTCTCCCGCTTAGAACACCCACCAGGGCTCGAAACACGTGGTCCCAGCTGGAGTTTCACATTTATCTGCTTCTTTGATTGTTATGTGTACTATTGGCTCCATGAGGCCAGAACCTTGCTTATGTTTCTGTTTTTTCTCACCTTAGAATTCCTGCTCCTAGCACAGCATGATAGACACTAAGTCTTAAGGGCTGAAAGAATGAATAAATGTGTGGATGCCTGGGTAGGTGGATGGATAGATGAGTGGATATGTGGATGACAGCTGGATGGGCGTGTGGATGGACAGACGGATGGGTGAATGGGTGGATGGATGGGTATCAGGGTAAGAGGGTGAGATACTCAGCAAGTCCTAGAAACAGACACGGGGTATATTTAATGACGTGGGGGAATGCCGCCGTTGTGGTGAGGGCCGAAGCAGGATATCCAGGACTGTTGGGTAACTGTTCTTTGCTGAGAATGTGGGAAGCCGCTAGGCTCACTGCCTTCATTGCCCTGGATCTTGGCAGCAGCTGGAGCCTCTGCTCTTGCCAACACTCCTGCCCTGGAGAAGCATCTAACCTTTAGCACACAGCTCCCACCCCATCCCCCCAACTGAGACAGAACCGGTTACCCTAGCTTTCACCCCAAGCTACTTGCTAAACTGCTTTGGGACGCTCTAGATAATGCTGCCAAGTCTCAGAGCTACCCAAGGTGTGTGATTCTAAAAATAGGCCTGTGTGTTATCTGGCAGTCGCTGTGGGCAAAGGGCATGAAGGGTGGGCCTCCCATCCCTCTTGGAGTTTCTATACCTGTCCCTGAATCAGCTATTGCTTCCTAAAACGCCACCCAGATGTGACCCACCAGCAGATCCTCTTCTCACTCCTTGCTACCACCACTTCCTGAACATATCTCCTCAGGCAACTGCTTGGAAGTCTAGAGATGTTTGCTCCTGCTAAAGAAAGAGCTTCTACTGTCTGCCAAGGAATTGATTTTAGCAATAGAACAGATGACTTTGGAGCGAGAAAGACAAAAGGATTAAGACCCATCCACTAATGGGTGCATTCGAAGAACATCTCCAAGACAACCAAGGAAGGAGTGCGGAGGCGAGACAGCAAGTGGGCCATCAGCGGGCTGCAGACAAAGGCCCAGCGGCTCAAGCAGAGTCTGACGTGTCCTGTGCCGGGCCCCAGGCCCCATCGACCAGAACAATCCTGAGAGCCTCCTCCGGCCAAGAGGTTCCTGGAAGTTGGTCAGGGCTGCACCAGGACAAGCATCAATGTCAAGAACACCTGCCATTGAAGCGAGAGAGAGTGGAGTACATCCCCCAGCCTCTATAAAGTCTGCATCTTCTTGTCCGTGACTGCTGGTTGGGGCAGGAACCCCTGTGCCAAGATCCCTGCTTCAAGGAAACATGTCAGCTCCTTCCAATGGGGAAGCTGGGGAGTTGAAGAAAGACTTTCAGCTACTAATTCTGAGACCATGAATAGACAGGACAGGCCTGCGGAGACCCCAGCTCCACCTGTACCAGCTCCGCCTTGGGGCAAGGGGACACCTCACAGCCTCCATCCGCTTATCTATAAATGGCAACTGTCACTGCATGTCCCACCTCCCCAGACTCCAAGCACCTGTGTGCCCTGAGCTACAGGAACTGGTGCCAGTTAGCACCTGCTTCCAGAAGAAACCAGCACAGGCGAGGACAGCCAGTCCCCTCGGAAGATATAAACATGAGGATCCGGGAGGCGACCAGAAACAGGTCCCAGGGCCAGAGGATGGGAGAGGGTTCCTTCGTGTCTGAGCTTTAGCTCCTTCCTGTGCAAAGCCAGTCACCGAGTAGGTGTGAGGGTTAAGGTAAAACCTCCAACGCATTTAGGACAGTGCTGGTACTGAGTACAGTGAGGCTAGTTTATTCAGAGTCGTGAGCTGAGGATTTCCACTTCCTGTTGGAGAGACAGAGGGACCAGTGCATGGTGTGTGTGTCTGTGTGTGTGTGTGTGTGTGTGTGTGTGTGAGAGAGAGAGAGAGAGAGAGAGAGAGAGAGAGAGAAAGCCACACAGGTGGCCTCTTCCCCTTTTCCTGTCATTCCTCCCACCTGTTTACCACCTGGGGTGCCACCTGCTCCCAGCCCACCCATCCCCTCCCTGGCCTTCAGAAAGCCCCCGCCCATCCTCAGCCCCTCCCCGGCACATCCTCTCCCAGTCACCTCCTTGGCCTCCCGGACCCTGGCGAGGAAGGCGCGCAGCTCCAGCGTCTCCACGAAGAGCGCGCGGCACACGGCCTGGTAGTGCGCCTGCGCGCCCTGGGGGTCCGTCAGGCGGGCCGCGCAGAGTCGCATGGCCTGGGCGAAGGTGCGCACGGCCCGGGGGCCGCCCTCGGCCTCCTCTTCCTCCTCTGGGCCCCCGTAGCCTTCATCTGCAGCCCCACAGCCGCTGTCCTCACAGTCGTTGTTGGCCATGAGGTCGATGAGCCGCTCCAGCTGCGGGCTCAGCTCCCGCTCCTCGCTGTCGTCCAGACCCCAGTCCAGTGCGCGGTAAATGGCAAAGCCCAGCGACTGCACCATCTGCAGGACAGGGGCCCAGAGTGTCATGGGGGGGGGGGGTAATGTGCAAAGGTTGGTGCTGGGGGAAGCAGAGCAGCCACAGGAGTTACAGGACGGCCTCCCCAGAGAGAGCACAGCCCAGCTTCTAACAGCGAGATGGCCTCAGCCGGCTGCTCATCCAGAGGCCACAGACTAGGAGAAAACCTGACACGTCACACAATGACACACAAACCCAACACCGGACAGCACAGCCCCCGTGGAAGGCAGTTTGGCAAGTCGGCAAGTTCTTATACTCAAATATGCTTTCACTGTGTGAAGTGAGGGCCACTTCCCCTCCCTGGGTGTCTCAGCAGGAATAAGGAAAGACACATCAGCACAGGGCTGGTCCTAGAAGCCCAAGCACCCAAACCTGGAATGTCCAAATGTCTTTAACTGCAGATGGTGGACAGAGCGGACTGTCCTAACAGCGGGACGCTGGCAGCCACACGAGGTGACAGTCCTGACAGCGGGACACCAAGCAGCCACACGAGGTGACCGTCCTGACAGCGGGACACCAAGCAGCCACACGAGGGCTCAAACCACAAGTCCTCATCTTACACCCAAGGTAAACACAGAGCAAAGAACCCAGAGCCTCCTTGCTGCGTGTTTCCATTTATTTTTTATTTATTTATTTTTAAATAGTTTATTGTCAAATATGTTTCCATACAACATCCAGTGCTCTTCCCCACAAGTGCCCTCTTCATCACCACCACCTCTTTTCCCCCTCCCCCTTCCCCTTCAACCCTCAGTTCGTTTTCAGTATTCAGTAGTCTCTCAAGTTTTGCGTCCCTCTCTCTCCCCAACTCTCTTTCCCTCTTCCCCTCCTCCTGGTCCTCCAATAGGTTTCTCCTGTTCTCCTGTTAGACCTATGAGTGCCAACATATGGTATCTGTCCTTCTCTGCCTGACTTATTTCACTTAGCATTACACCCTGGAGGTTCATCCACGTTCCTACAAATGGCCAGATGTCATTTTTTCTCATTGCCATGTAGTACTCCATTGTATATATATATACCACATCGTCTTGATCCATTCATCAGGTGATGGACATTTAGGCTCTTTCCATGTTTTGGCTATTGTTGACAGTGCTGCTATGAACATTGGGGTACATGTGCTCCTGTGCATCAGCACTTCTGTATCCCTTGGGTAAATCCCTAGCAGTGCTATTGCTGGGTCATAAGGGAGTTCTATGGATAGTTTTTTGAGGAACCTCCACACTGTTTTCCAGAGCGGCTGCACCAGTTTACATTCCCACCAACCGTGTAGGAGGGTGCCTGTCTCTCCACACCCTCACCAGCATCTATAGTCTCTTGATTTGTTCATTTTAGCCACTCTGACTGGCATGAGGTGGTATCCCAGTGTGGCTTTGATTTATGTTTCCCTGATGATGAGTGATGTTGAGCATCGTTTCATATGAAAAGCCCAAAGCTAATATCATCCTCAATGGGGAAAAACTGAGAGCTCTCCCCTGAGATCAGGAACACGACAGGGGTGTCCACTATCACCACTATTGTTTAACATAGTGCTGGAAGTCCTAGCATCAGCAATCATACAACAAAAGGAAATAAAAGGCATCAGAATTAGCAAAGAAGAAGTAAAACTTTTACTTTTCGAAGATGACATGATACTCTACATGGAAAACCCGGCAGACTCCACCAGAAACCTTCTAGAACTGATCAATGAATTCAATAAAGTTGCAGAGTACAAAATCAATGTACAGAAATCAGTTGCATTCCTATACAACAATAATGAAGCAGCAGAGAGAGAAATCAAGAAACTGATCTCGTTCGTGTTGCACGAAAAACCGTAAAATACCTAGGAGTAAACCTAACCAAGGATGTAAAACACCTATATGATGAAAACTATAGAAAACTTATGAAAGAGATTGAAGAAGACACCAAGAAATGGAAAAACATTCCCTGTTCATGGATCAGAAGAATAAACATTGTGAAAATGTCATTACTACCCAAAGCAATCTACACATTCAATGCCATCCCCATCAAAATTGCACCAGCGTTCTTCTCAGAGCTAGAACAAACTATCCTCAAATTCATATGGAACCACAAAAGACCCCGTTTAGCCAAAGTCATATTGAAGAAGAAAACCAAAACGGGAGGCATCACAATCCCAGACTTTAGCCTCTACTACAAAGCTGTCATCATCAAGACAGTATGGTATTGGCACAAAAACAGACACATAGACCAATGGAATAGAATAGAGAACCCAGAACTGGGCCCAAAAATGTACGGCCAATTAATTTTCGACAAAGCAGGAAAGAGTATCCGATGGAAAAAAGACAGCCTCTTTAGCAGGTGGTGCTGGGAGACGTGGACAGCAACATGCAGAAGAATGAAACTAGACCACTTTCTTACACAATACACAAAAATTAACTCAACATGGCTGAAGGACTTGAATGTGAGACAGGAAACCATCAAAACCCTCCAGGAGAAAGTAGGAAACAACCTCCTTGACCTCAACTGCAGCAATTTCCTACTCGACACATCCCCAAAAGTGTGTTTCCATTTATACACAACTCCAGGCGAGACTGATCTAGAGCCTCAGAAAGCAGGTCCACCGGAGGGCTGAGGTGGGATTGGAAGGAGCACAGGGACTTCTGAGGCAGTGGTACTGGTCACACGATGTGCACTGTGTTTGCCAGAACTAACCAAGCACACTGAATATAAAGTATGCCGTGGTCAATGTGATTTAGAAAAAATAGACAATCTGGGGCACTGGGGTCACTTGGTCGGTTAAGCATCCAACTCTTGATTTTGGCTCAGGTCATGGTCTTGTGGTTCGTGAGTCTGAGCCCTGCATCAGCCTCTACACTGACAGCACAGAACCAGATTGGAGTTCTCTCTCTCTCTCTCTCTCTCTCTCTCTGTCCCTCCCCCTTGTGTGCTCCCTCTCCCTCTCAAAAATAAATATTTAAATAAAGAAATAGGGGCGCCTGGGTTCCTCAGTCGGTTAAGCCTCCGACTTCGGCTCAGGTCAGATCTCACGTTTGTGAGTTCAAGCCCCGCATCGGGCTCTGTGCTGACAGCTCAGAGCCTGGAGCCTGCTTCCGGTTCTGTGACTCCTTCTCTCTCTGCCCCTCCCCCTCTCATGCTCTGTCTCTGTATCAAAACTAAATAAGAACATTTTTTAAAAATTTAAATAAAGAAATAGATGAATAGACAATCTAATTAAATATTAGCTTTTAATGTAATATTCCAGTATATTTTAAATCAGAGGAGGAAACTCACATACTTAATAAATACTGCTACAACAGCTCTCTAACTACAAATTATACAGACACTTGAACTCATGAAAAACGACATCCTCTCACTTAAAAACTTAAACTCCATATAAATTTCAATGTATGTAAATTTAACCTGAAAAAGAAAAAAACAAAAAACCCTGGTACCTGAGTGGCGGGGAGAGGGTCAAGCTACGCCCAAAGCAAGCATCACAGTGAACTGTGGGAGCCCAGCCAGGCACGGATGCGCCATGACGCTATTTATTTATACGTGCTTGAAATTCTCCATAACTAACTCTTTTAAAAGTGTATCAGCACATTAAAAATCTGTTGAGTCTTGCAACAGAGAGGCCTCTTCACTCAGCATTTCTCAATTTTACTTGGCAGGAAACCCTGTTTTCGTGGACTGCCATTAGGAACTGGGGAATCTGGGTTCTCTGGAGCGCACCTGCGAAGTGTCACTCGTTTTTCTGCTCAATGCTGCCTGCACCTGACCTTCCCTGCTCCCACGTAGGCAACTGGACACAGAGGAGGGACCCTGCCTCTACTTTCATTTTTCAACTTTTCCCCTTTATGACAATGATACAAAATGACAATAGCTCTTCTCATGTCATTAGCTACTCTGAGTCCTTTGTTACTTGCCTGCTGCACAAGACAATGGCTGGTTTCCAGGTACAGGAGGGAGGCACAGAGCCTCAGGGCACCGGACCTCAGGGCACCGGACCTCAGGGCACCGGACCTCAGGGTACTGTTGGAAGCTGGCAAAGCTGAACTTGGGACTGGGGCCTCCTGCAGCCTGTGCTCTGAGCCTTCTGCCAAGATGGGAGGCCTCTTTGCTGCAGGGGGAGCCACGCCCTCACCTTCTACCCCCAAGTCCACATGGCTAGGAGGGCGTGGGGGGCCCTTGGGTGTCTCCTCTCATTTCTTGTCTTCCCACCTCTAGAGTCCGGGGGGCGGGGGGGGCAGCCTGAGCAGAGCTGAAGGAGGACATGCAAAAAGCCAATGTTGGGCAGGAGACACGCACAGGACAGCCTTCTCTGTCCTGCAGAAATGCCTCAGAAAACACCCTGAGCCTAGAGGGGCCAGTGTGTGGGGAGGGGTGGACCTGTTAGGAAAAATGAGGCTCCAACGGAGCAAAGTTCCACCCTAACATGAATAAGACCCCAGTCTGCACTTGGGATTTAGGCAGGCGAAGGCCACAGACCCACCTCTTAAGTCACCACCCAAAATCATGAGTTAGAGGGCACGAGGCTAGGGCCAGGCAGAGTCCTCTGGGGCAGTGGGATCTCCAGAGAGCGCCCTAATGCCGGCCAGGACTGCAGTTCCCACTGATTCTTTCTTGGCCCAGAGGTAGGTGCCAGGAGGGAGCTGGTGCAGGTTCCCGCCCAGGCCCACGTTACTGCAGAGACCCCGCTGAGTCCAGGGCGGCTCTGCACTAGTCTCTCCACCGGAGGCCAGTCTCCAACCTGGGGGCAGACAAAGGGGCCAAACAGGAAAGTCCCCCGCTCCAGGGCAGCGCAGAGCTATACCGCAACCTAGCCATGCCGCTGCCTCTTTCCTCTCGTAGCGGGCCTAGAGTGAAAGGGTTAGCTCCAACATGAGCCTCTTATCTGATAGCTGCTCTGTTAAAAGCTTCTCTGTGCCCCAGCCTGGACACTGGAAACTTTCCCTGAAAGGCAAAGAGCCCTTACTTTCCCGTAAGGAAAATCTGGGCAGCCAGCCAGAGGCTCAGGACCTCAAGCCCTGCCTGCGCAGAGTCCCAGGAAGCTACAGAGCGAAGACGCCAGCTTTACCTAGGTGCCAGAACCAGGAATCCAGGTTAGCATGACGAGTGGTCGCCCTCCAACAGTGGCTGGGGCGGGGCCCTCATGGTTCATTGCTGGGCCCCCAGGCACAACCATTCAGATTTGACCCCCACATACGAGGTTTGCGGGTATCTACTTTGTAAATGCTCTGGAAATCAACAGGTCTCCTTTGGGATGGTGCGTGGTGGGTGCACACCCACTAGGGGACCCTGGGCAGTAGGGACAGCACGGGCAGCACCATCTGAAAGGTAGGCAGAGTGTTCCCCGGCTGTGGATAAACAAAGTATCCAGAACACTCCCGTGGTGAAAGGGAGGCGGACAGGCCTGCCAGGAATGCAGATGAGTCTTGAAAACACATTGTTTTTTTCCAAAGCAAATTACAGAAAGCAACCTATGGTGACAACACCACTTCCACTGACTGATAACCACAGGCAGGATGCTGCTGGGAAGGGTATCTGATCACTGACAACTTTTTAAAGATTTTTTTAAAGTTTCTTTATTCTGAGAGAGACAGAGAACAAGCAGGGGAGGGGCAGAGACAGAGGGAAACACAGAGGATTAGAAGCAGGCTCTGCACCACAGCAAAGAGCCCGACACGGGGCTCAAACTCACGCAGGGTGAGATCATGATCTGAGCCGCAGTCAGATGATCAATGACTGAGCCACTCAGGCACCCCTTATCACTGACATTATTAAGAACTGCCAGCATGTGGGGGCACCTGGGTGGTCTGACTCTTGATTTCGGCTCAGGTCATGATCCCATGGAACCGTGAGACCGAGGCCTGCATCAGGCTCTGCACTGACAGTGTGGAGCCTGCTTGCAGTCTTCTCTCTCTGCCCCTCTTGGCTCGAGTGCTCTCTCTCTCTCTGAAAATAAACATTAAAAGACCTGTGAGCATGTAGTAATTAAAAAAAAAAAGGGCGAGGGATTCTGGGATGATTTTATTACTGTTTTTAAATTCCCCAGAACAGAGTGTGTAGCCTCTTTTGGCCTGTGACCACCCCCACCCTAAACCACCCTTAACACTGTGTTTAATATATAAATAGATATTTGCACAAAACTTTCTTAAAGGCAGAGGAATGATAAACATCAAACCAGGACGATTCCTGGCAGCAGGTGGATGGGCCAGGGGGACACAGAGAGAGGTCCTATGGGTAAAATCTGAGTTCTGGGCCGGCGGAGGCTCCTGGACTTTGGCCGCTGGGCTGCTTTCCCTGTTTGTCCCCCAGACCCACTACGGCTGACACTCTGTACCCAGGGGGCCTGCCCTACAGACCACATCGCCTTTGCTCCCTCTCCCCGGTCCATGGGAGACACGGCTGGGAGCTTGGGGTGCAAAAGGAGAGGGAGACAGGCTGTCATTGCTGCCCTTCCCCCCCCCCCAAGCTTTTCTGGCTGGGCGGGCCTCACCTGTCCGCCTGTCCACTCTCTTCATCAAGTCCCTTCAATTAAGGTCTTTGAGTATTTTGTCTGTGTCCTACCTCACGGAAACAATCATGTAACTCTACAGGCTTTCTAATTTACATTATATGACACATGCTAGTTTTAAAGTGTATCAAGTAAACTTAAAAAAACTTTTAAAGGTACCTGGGCTTCTGAGCTGGCTGGCGACAACACCATTGTTGCGGACTCTGCAAGAGGAGATAACAGGCAGTCAAGACGTGCCTCAGCACCCCCAGAACCCAACAAACAGGCCGCCCACCCACCTTCTCCTTGGGCATGTACAGCGCACCCAAACTCTCCCCTGGCACAGCAGGAAGCGCCAGCAGGCCAGGCCGCCACTCTTGTGACTCGACACCGAAGACCCATCTTTGGGCCTGGACATCAGGGAGCAGGGGCCAGAGAGTGACACAGCCCCTGCCACACCCCACACAGCAGTCACACCCCAAGTGACCACTCAGTGGGGAGCAGCCAACAGGGTCCCCTGGCGAAGCAGGCTTGGAGGCTGGAGTCAAAGGGGAATGAGTTGAGTCTCCTCCTCCGTAAGAAAGACCTCATGGTCTGAAACTCACCATCTGAAGCTACATGCCCCAAATCACGCAAAGTCAGATGAGAAACCCGGGCTTGAAGGAAACAACAGATTTGGCTCTGGAATTCCTAAGAGCTGAGCTGGTAAGTCAGCATCTGGCCAATATCTGTAGATTTAGGGATTTGCCCCTAGACTATCAGTGCCTCCATCAGAAAATCAGTCTCTGAGTTGAAGCCCAGGTGCTAAAAATTCAGCACTTGTATTTTATTTTGTTTATTACTAACACACGGCACACAGCCCATTCACTGTGATCCGTACGCACCCCAGGAAGTAGGTGGTTCTGTTACCCATTTCATAGGTGAGGACTCAGAGGTCCAGAACGTTGAGCTCACTGCCCAGAAGTTGTCACAACTCGTATGTGGTGGGCCAGGTGAGGCCAGGCCCAGGGACCCCAGGATCTGCTCCAGCTGCTCCCCACACCACCCCCTGGGTCCCTCAAGAGGCCAGCCTGGGTGAAACAGAAAACCCGCCTACTTCTGCAGTCTTCCTTGAACTAAGCACGTGGTGGAATCTGTGCTCAGGGATCAACTTGAACTGCCTTAAATTCTTTTTGGAATCAGCGTATAAAAAACAAAACAAAAAAAAACATACACCATGAAATTCTCTGCTAAGTGAACCTGCTAACTCCTCAAATATTTTCAAAATGCCATTAAGAACTAGGAAGATTGCCAAAGATAAAGGGAGATTGTGTTGAGCTGATCCATTAAAATAATGGAAAACAATCCACTCCAACATCAATGGAGTTGAAAGTGCACAGTGAGCAGCCGACTGTGGCCCGTGTTTGGGAGTTCAGGGAAGGTCTGCCACTGGGAGCAGACCGAGGCAACTGAAAGTAGAAGGAATCAGACTCAGAACAAAGGCGCTCCCTGGAAGAGGCCAGCGCCCAGAGTTCTCCTGAGGACCAAGAAGGGGAGGGGGATTCAGCCAGCCTTTCGGTGCCCTTCACAAACAGAGCACCATGCAGTCCTCTGGTCAATGGGAAGCCCTCCGGTGGGAATAATTTTAACGTCTACGTCCCTGGCTCAAATAGTCCATATGTTAACAAAAATAAGTGTTAGTTACTCTAATTGTATTTTAAGTTGTAGGACTTGGGGAGTCTTTGGGTTTTGATTAGACAACAGTTCCCTTGGGAGGTTCAGGGCACCTAACAAATGATTTATTATGGCTTCAATCCACAATCACATCATGCAGTTTGGTACCCTGACTCCCTCCTTATAGATGAGGAAACTGAGACTCAGATTGAGAAAATTACACAAAACCATACAGCTAAAAATTGACAGGGCGGGGGCCCCCCCCAACACCGCCCACCAGAACCCCAACTATAACTTCGTGGAGCTGCAGTAACTTTGTTACCAAGTTGATCGCACAGCATTGTGCAAACCACCTTTTGCTTATTTTATGTTTATAACATTTATTTATTTTGAGACAGAGTGTGAGCAGCGGAGGGGCAGAGAGAGACGGAGACACAGAATCCAAAGCAGGCTCCAGGCTGTAGCACAGAGCCTGACGCAGAGCTCGAACTCATGAACCGTGAGGTCATGACCTGAGCCGAAGTCGGCCACCTAACAAACTGAGCCACCCAGGTGCCCCACCTTTTCTTATTTTAAAAACCGTTTTTGGGGTGCCTGGGTGGTTCAGTCAGTTAAGCATCTGACTCTCAGTTTTGGCTCAGTCATGATCTCACAATTAGTGGGTTCGATCCCCTACACTGGATGGAGCCTGCTTGGGATTCTGTCCCCCTCTCTCTCTGCCCCTCCCCACCCATCTCAAAAATAAAAAAACATTAAAAAAACTGTCTTGGAGGGAAAGCAGGGAGACCGAGACAGAAGCAGATGGAGGCAGCGAGGATCGCCGTGTTCTCCCTGGGCCCATCGTCAGGCGCAGGTCCCCATGGTGTTGCCCCCCACTGGGCACTTCTCTCTCCCCGCACAGAGGAGCCTCCTCACCAAGACGGACGGGAAAAGAAAAGTCGGTGCAATTTCTTGTGTACAAAATGACAAACGAGGAGAAATCAAGACGCTAGGGAGTTTTCTTGGAAATGATCATGTGTCACAGCAGCATAAGATGAAAGATTCTGTGGAGGAGAGAAGTCTGTGAGGACTTTGCAGGCTGGAGCTCCAGAGGAAGGGTGCAGGCGAGCGGCAGGACAGGTGTCTGGCAGCCTCACCCCTCCGTGCCTGAGTGGGAGCATGGGAAGGAGGAGAGTAGTTCAGCCCGATTCCTACCCATGACTATGACATTGAGGGTCTTGCCTCTCTGACCCCATTTCCTTACCTACAGACAGAGCTGATACCTGCCCAACCTAACCCACAGTGTCGCCTCAGAGGACAGGTGACGTAACAGATGCAGACACTTCCGAGGGCACAATATCCCACGAAGATGTGCACAGCATCACTGTGGTATGATGGCAAGGCACGCACCAGGACTTCCTGGCCAGGTTCAGACCAAGGGCATCCTGCCTGTGACTCTTTTTAGGTTTGGGGTCAGGACAGGGAGTGGCCATGGAGGAGACAATTCCCCTCTTCAGCCCCCCAGAAGGAGACTGCGAACATGCGGGGGGCAGGGAGGCCAGCCAAAGCATCAGCTACACTAGGCTCTCCCAGGCTGGACTCTGCCCCCCCATCCCTGAGGTTCTTAATTTCGAACAATGAATGCAGACTCTACAAAGGGCAGGGTCCAAGCTCAAGCCCAGGGGGCTCCTGCCTTTCCAGATCTCAGGCTAAGTCCCCAGTACCCTGTAACCTCAGGCTGAGTCCCCAGTGCCCCATGACCTCAGGCTGAGTCCCCAGTGCCCCGTGACCTCAGGCTGAGTCCCCAGTGCCCCGTGACCTCAGGCTGAGTCCCCAGTGCCCCGTGACCTCAGGCTGAGTCCCCAGTGCCCCGTGACCTCAGGCTGAGTCCTCAGTACCCCTGTGTAGCCTAACAGCATGGTAGGTACACCAAGGCCCTTACAGGGCCCGCACTCAACACTGGTGGGAAATGGCAACAATCCCAAGAAAAGCAACCTGCAACATCTCTCCAAACTACACCCCTTGGGCGCCTGTGTGGTTCACTCAGTTGAGCAGCTACTCTTGGTTTTGGATCAGGTCATGATCCCAGAGTCGTGGGATTGAGCCTCTCATCGGGCTCTGAGCTGAGTGTGGAACCTGCTTTAAGGCGAGTCTCTCTCTCTGCCCCCTCCCACTTGCACGTTCTCTCTTTCAAAATAAGAAATAATCATTGGGGCACCTGGGTGGCCCAGCGGGTTGAGCATCTGACTTCGGCTCAGGTCATGATGTCGAGGTTCATGAGTTGAGCCCCGTGTCGGGCTCTGTGCTGACAGCTCAGAGCCTGGATACTACTCTGGATTCTTGGTCTCCCTCTATCTCTGCCCTTCCCCCACTTGCACTCTGTCTCTCTCAAAAATAAACATTAAAAAAATTCAGTAAATAAACACAATGCTATGGCATTCAGAAATTAATTTCTGTGCACATGTGAGAGGGCGCGGGGGCGCAGCACGCATGTGGTCTCTCCCAATGTAGGACAGGAGCTCGTGGCCCGGAGCAAACAGACGTGGAAGTGTGTGTCCTGGAGCAAGTCCCCGGCTTTCTCTGAGCCTCCTTCGGGGCCCTTCGCCAAGCAGCTATCACTACCGCACAGGTGACTGTAAAGACTGAAAAATAGGCGCCTGGCTGTCTGTCAGTGGAGCATGCGACTCTCGATCTCAGTGTTGTGAGTTCGAGCCCCACGTTGGGTATGGAGATTACTTAAAAATAAAATCTTAAAAAAAAAAAGAAAGAAAGCACACGTAGTATCTTGCACCTAGTATGTGCTTTCATAAATGCTTGTTTCATTGTCAAGAACAAATTTTATTTTATTTTTAAAAAAAATTTTAACGTTTATTTTTGAGAGAGAGAGATACAGAGTGTGAGCGGGGGAGGGTCAGAGAGGGAGGGAGACACAGAATCTGAAGCAGGCTCCAGGCTCTGAGCTGTCAGCACAGAGCCAGACGCAGGGCTCGAACCCAAGGACTGTGAGATCATGACCCGAGCTGAAGTCTGCCGCTTAACCGACTGAGACCCCCAGGCGCCCCAAGAAACAGATTTTAAAACTGAACTTAAATAAGGCCTTAGATCAAACATTCGTATCTAGAAACAGCTCGTGGTAATCTTAAGCTAAGAGGAAAATGCCTGCTCACGACCCGGAAGTTGTGTGTTTGCTTAGCAAACAGAGAGCTCTGTAGGGCAAAGGCTCCCAGGCTGTGTGGCTGTCCTTCCACCTCCCACCCACTTCCGCCAGGGCCCACCTCAGAGGGTTCTGGCCCAATCAACCTGCTCCATGAACTCATGCCACATGGTGTGGTTTCCTCGCCCTGCAGTCAGAACCCAGGACCAGCACCACCCAGATCAGTTTCAAGAAAGACCCAAGTCAGGGAAATGTGTGTTGGCCAGAGAACTCCCACAATCCTAGCAATAATGACCAGCTGACCCTCTGCATTTTCACGCAGTTCTGTGAGGGAAAGTCAGCGCTCCCCTGCTCCTGCAGAACCCCCACAGCCAGGGCCTGTCCTGGGGACACTGGGGACAACCCAGGGAAGGCCCCACTGATGGTCACAGCTCACAGGCAGCAGCTTTAAAAGAATGCGGCACATTCTGAGGCACTCAGAATGCCTCCCCACTTAGCTAAGGACGGCTCACGTGAGCCCCCGAGTGCTCTCCAGGGATCACCTCACGTAGTCCTCCCTGTTGCCCCACTGTGCAGCCCAGGAAGGGGGCGGGACTTGGCTGAAATCCAACCCATAGCTAGCTTGGCTCTGAAGCCAACGCCCGGACCGCACTCCCTGACCACCCCAGTCCCCTGGATGTAAGGAGTCTTGGCCCTGGAGGTGAAGCGGGTGGCCCTTTCCTGGGGTGCGGCCTGGGGAAACCACACGCAGCCAACTGGTGGTCACAGAGGGGGTCCTGGAACCCGCAGCACCAGCCGCCAGGGGAGCTGGTTGACACTGCGTATCTCAGGGTCACCCCAGACCCAGGCAGTATCGGTTCGTCAGGGTGGAGTCTAGCAATCTGAGGATCTGTGCTTAACACATGCACCACTGGACTCAGTGAGAACAGCCCCTGTAAAGCTTTAGATGGACCATGATTCCAGAACCCATGCTCTGGTGTCCCCGACGACAGAGTCCAGGTGGCAGGAGCAGCGACCGCTCTCCCCGTGTGAGTTTTCCCCTCCGTGCTGTGCCAAGTAGCGGCCCCTAACCTGTCCGCATTCCAATCCCCGGGACCTGCGGAATGTCATGTTACATTGCGAGGGGCTGCGGTAGGATTTGGGAGGAACCTTGCTGATCAGCTGACCTTAAGGCAAAGAAATTATCCTGGATTTCTGACTTCTCTGACTTTAACAGAATAAATTTGAGTTGTTTTGAGCAGTCAGCTTGTGTAACTTATTCACTGCAGCCAAAGGAAACCCTTATACCCGGCCTGCACTCTGCTCTGCCCGCTGTCCTGGAGCGAGTGACACTGAAGGACTGGGGGGCCAGGCCGAGCTGAAGACAGAGACAGCAGCCCTGGCCTCGGCACATGCGGAGTTGCCTAATTAAATACTGGGTTGCCATTTCCAGGCAAGTTTCCTCCTTGACTGGGTCCTCATTGGAGGTCGAACTCCCTCTGAGGAGCCTAACAGGATCCGAGCGAAACCCTAGCGCCTCCCTGCAGCGGATACTCACTGGCATATTTGTTTAAATGGCCACATCCCAGGACAAGACCAACCAGTACCACAACGCTTCCTTTGTGGGAGCCACTCAAACGCTTCCGGCCCCCACAGGTCACCCCTGGCGCCCAGTAGACAGTTGACTCCATCACAGGGGACAGAGAACCCCTTCTTTGTGAAGGCCTGGGTGGTGGGGGTGGACTGGGGGTGACCAGGGCCCTAAAGGTGGCAGAGACACTGGGGCTGCATCTCAATGAGCCAATCTTGAGGGTGCACAGGGACCCCCAAGGACACCTTGACAGTTTCAGCCTCTCCTAAAAGCACAGGGCAGAGCCTGCAAACGGCCAGGTCAGCACGGGGCCAGCCGGAGCGGCCACACAGGCTGAACTCATCCTGGTCATCTCCGACTGCCAGTCCCAGGCACCCGCAGCCTCACGGACATCTGGACAGACAATGTGGCTTGTTGGGGGATGCCCGCCTGTGAGGTGATCTCTGCTCAGAGGTGAGACTAAGTCAGGAATGCTGCCTGCAGACACCCGGCTCACACAGTCAAGCCCAGGCGGGTGCCCTGCCCCGTGCTCACACCCTCCCCCACAAGTAGAGGCCAGGGACATCACCACGTGCATGGACGAAGTTTCACGTCACCAAGAAATGCGCCTGGGGACCCTGGCCAGGTGCACTCTACAAAGCCCCTTCCTGTGCCGAGCACGACGACCTAAAATTCCGTGACGGCCCACTCACAGCACCTGGGGGGCTGCTTCGGGGTGGGCCTGGGAGACATGTGCACAGAAGCAGGAGACTCGCAGCCACTCCTGGGGCACCCGGTGCTCCCCTCGCCAGGCACGGCCCAAGGCTCAGCACAGCCTGGGCGGTAGGTGCTGCCGTCCCCCCACTGCAGAGACCAGGGGGAACTTCCCAAGGCCAGGCTGGAGTCCACACTCCCGGCCCTGGCCCCCAGCCCCCACTGGGGGACCAGATGGCTGCTTCGTGGACTAGTTTTCTCATCTGTGCAACGCGTGTCAGAGCAGCATCAGGGGGACAAACGTGAGCGGGCTCAGCCCTGCACAGCACATTCCCGCAAGAGCCCGAGAACGTCAGGTGCTGTCACCCTGGATTGTAATTTGTTTTTAATTTTTTTTAATGTTTTTATTTATTTTTGATACAGAGAGAGAGAGAGAGAGAGAGAGAGAGAGAGAGCGAGCGAGCATGAGAGGGGGAGGGGCAGAGAGAGAAGGAGACACAGAACCGGAAGCAGGCTCCAGGCTCTGAGCTAGCTGTCAGCACAGAGCCCGACGCGGGGCTTGAACCCACGAACATGAGATCTGACCTGAGCCGAAGTCGGAGGCCTAACCGACTGAGCCACCCAGGCGCCCCCACCCTGGATTGTAAAGCAAAGGCCCTTCATCCCTAGGTGGCTGAGCTTCATCTCCACACTTTGTCTTGCCTGGGTGACCCTCACAAAGAGTCCCTGGATGCCGAGGGCCCCATGTAACAGTGAGGGTGGGCCGCACAGGCAGCACTGGCACCGGGAAGGGGCTGGAACAGAAGTCACACAGGCCAGACCTGACTAAGAGAGTTTCAGCCCAAAATACTCTGACCGCGAGATTCATTTTTCCAGCCAGCTCTCGAGTCTGCCCAGCATGTCAGGGGCCAGCATCTCTGGACGGGACCATCCATCACTCATCACATTCATCTGTGTGAAGAGCCACTTAAAAAAATACAGGCAACAGGGCACCTGGGAGGCTCAGTTAGTTCTGCATCCTGCTCCAGCTGAGGCCATGACCTTGCCGTTCGTGGGACCAGGCCCTGAGTTGGGTTCCGCACCAACAGCTCGAAGCCTGCTTGGATCCTCCGTCTCCCTCTCTCTGCCCCTCCCCTATTTACATGCATGCACTCTCACTCTCTCAAAATTAAACATTAAAAAAAATAATAATTAAAAAATACAGGCAAGCTAAAGAGACAGTCCTCAGTCACTCAGGAGGGGACTCCCCAGTGAGGCCCATGGAGCCCGGCTGGAACGTCCAAAGCCACAAGAATAGGGGGTCTCCCAGACCAGCAGCTCAGAGCCATTCCTAGTGGGCATGGACCCCACTCCAGCTCCTGGGAGAGGACGCCCCGGGCCAGGAGACCGGAAAGAGCATCCACAGAGGGCAGGCAGCCCCACGTGCGTGCACAGAGCACTGCAGAGACAACAAAGGCGGGGCATCGCTGCAAGCGCGTGTTGTGTGACTGTGTGCGTGTGTGGTATGTGTCTGCGTACGTCTGTGTGGCCATGTGTCTGTGCATCCGTGTGTGTGTGTGTGTGTGTGCACAGCACCTCGGCCCAGGGCTCTCTACTGATGTCCCCTCACTAGTCCTTAGTCCTCACCCCTCCTCAGGCACGTGCGGCCAGCACGCCAGTTCATGCCATGGTGAGGCACCGGTGAGGTGCCAAGCCCAGCTCTCTTAGCCCTGCTGTTTCTCCAGCTACTGGGTTGAGGTGGGTAAAAAGCGTTCCAAGCCCAGGGTGCCCGGGTGGCCCAGTTAAGTGTCCGACTCTTGATTTCAGCTAGGGTCTTGATCTCATGGCTCATGAGTTCAAGCCCCACATCAGGCTCTGTGCTGGCACCGTGGAGCTTAGTAGGGATTCTTTCTCCCTCTCTCTCTGCCGCCACCTCCCTATTCACACTCTGTCTCTCACAAGAAATAAACATTTTTGAAAACTATTAAAAAAAAAAACTCCAAGCCCCACAGAGCTCATGACACAGGACACCACCATCCAATGCAGGACAGACTGTCAATCATTTCTGTGTTCGAAACTCAGGGCTGAAAACAAGAGGGCCCTGTGTCTGTGCAGTGGAGGCCACTCTGAGTTCCTACCCTGGGGGCAGGTGCCAATGCTTGAGGGGTCATGGGGGCCATGGCCTCTGAGCCGCAGACAGAAGAGGAAAGAGCAAAAAGGGCCCGGCGAGGCAGGTGGGGCCTGGTGGACAGGTCACGTGAGGCGCCCAAGCTGAGAAGGAGGGCCTGTGAAAAGTTTCAGTATCAAAACTGACAAGAAAAAAAAATGGGAAAAATAGGGCAGTGTGTAAATTAGGATCCACAGGGCGGGGAAGGTGAGAGGTGATGAGCTCACCCCCATCTCAGACACACCCCCACCTCTGCCTGCCCAGGGGAGCTGGGTGGTGGAGACCCCGATGCCGGAGGACTGTCTCCCAAGCCACCGTGGTGGCCAGAAAGGCAGGTGGTCTTTCCATCGAGCTCACAGGCAAACACGGCATAGGAAGCAGCCACTCTCCTGGGGGCGGGGGCTGCCCAGGACAGCATCAGGTGGACAAAAGCCACTAAAAGCATTCCAGGGTCACTGGCTCCCTGACCAAGCTACATTTAGGGAATTAGCTGTGCCTCAGGGAATGGCTCAGCACAAACATTCTCAGTGATGCCAGACAGTTTCCTGCTGCAATTTAAAAAAAGGGGGGAGGCACCTGCGTGCGTCAGTCGGTTGAGCATCTGACTTCGGCTCAGGTCATGATCTCACGGTTCATGGGTTCAAGCCCTGCGTCGGGCTCTGTGCTGACCGCTAGCTCAGAGCCTGGAGCCTGCTTCAGATTCTGTGTCTCTTTCTCTCTCTGCCCCTCCCTTGTTCATGCTCTGTCTTTCTGTCTCTCAAAAAATAAACAAATGTAAAAAAAAAAAATTTTTATAAAAACCCTTTTCCCCATCAAGAGGTTTTAATATGGCCTCTTAAAAATAACTTACCATGTCTAGCAACCGACTCTTTGTTTAGACCTAGGTCACAATCTCACACTGACAACGGGGAGCCTGCTTAGGATTCTCTCTGCCTCTCCCAGCCCGCATGTGCTCTCTCTCTCTCAAAATAAATAAAATAAACTTAAAAAAGTAACTTCACACTTTAACACATTTTCCCTACTTAAAAATAAAAAAACACTTCCAAGCAGTTATGAAGTCTTCAGACTGAAGGTTAGGATTTGTTCCCCACTTAGCTGTTAGAGGGGAGAGGTATGCTCATATATTAATCATTCCTCAAGATGTAGTTCATTTTGTTGATTCCTTTAAAGTTATTTTAAACATCTACTTAATGCTAGATTTACCAGAACTTTGTACTGAGGGTCCAAGTGAGGTAATGTTAAAAGATCCTGATTTTCCCGGATTGTTATTTACAGCAAGAAATCAACACACATCCTTCAGTGAATTCCCCGCTCACTCAAGTCCCCGAGAAATGCTGGGTGAGCCACCTTTGAGGGCAGTTGGTCTAAAGTTACAGCTGATTCAAGAAAGTTCAACAAGACTGAAGAGAAAGTTCACGGTAATCTGCTCACCCTTATCTTTAAAGAGGCAGCAAGTCATAACCCTTATCCACCTTTATGAGACATGTTTATGGGCAGAAACCAAAGATTGTACTGAATGGAAAATGGAATTGGGCTTCCTGATGTCCTGGGCCAGTCAGTCTCCACAGAGTGGCCAGGGGTGAGCTTGAAACCCCAACCTGGACTTCTGGCCTGGTTGTGGGTATGGAGGCAGCAGGAAGTAGGAGCTGACACATCCTGGGAACTGGAGCAAGCCTGGGGACTACCAACACGGGGACCCGTCAGGATGCATTCTGGAGTACCAAGAAGACGTGCCTCACAGCTGTGCCTCCCTGGGGGCTGCCCGCCCTTGACTTGTCCAATCTTTACCATCAGAGGGTCAGATCAGGCAGGCCCCTACAGTCCTGTCCCACTCTGTGGTGGTCACATCTCGGGTTATATTGTTTTATTAAATCATTTAATGTTCATTTACTTTTTGAGAGAGAGAAAGAGCACGAGGGGCAGAGAGAGAGAGAGGGAGACAGAGGATCTGAAGAGGGCTCTGCACTGACAAGAGAGAGCCCGATGTGGGGCTCAAACTCATGAACCATGAACCATGAGCTTATGACCTGAGCCGAAGGCAGAGGCTTAATTGCTTAATGGACCGAGCCACCCAGGTGCCCCATATACTGTCATCTCCAGGGATAGAGAGGGACACTGGGAGGAAACTGTAGCTTTAGGAGAAAAGCTCTTTATGAATATGCTGAGTCTAGGCCCAGACACCCAGCCAGGGCAAGCACACTTGGGCCCACCCACAGAGACCTCGCACACAAATATCAAGGGCAGCAGGCTGAACCCAATCCTGCCTCTTTCTGGGCAGCTTTGGGAAGCCTGAGCCTCAGCTTAACTGGTAAAATGGGAATAATACCATTTGAGTGTCAACTCACTGTTTTCACCTGTCACATATCTTGTTGCTTTGTATACGAAATACAGAAACTTCCAAATGTCTCATGGCAGAGGTACAGAGGGAGGTAGGAGCAGGGCACGGGGCTGACACGGACCTTGTGGAGAAATACAGTGACGGTCCCTGGGCGGGTTCAACAGACCCTGTTCCCAAAGCAATCCAGCTTCTGTGCAGCTTTTCCCGGTCCCTTTCTGTCCTCCATGAGGACTTCTGCTCTCAGGACTGGAGAGGGCCCAGCTCACCTCCAGCACACATAGTGGGCCTTTGTGTTTCCCTACAGGGAAGTAGCTTTTGTTTTTGTTTGTTTGTTTTTTAGCTTTTGGATTAATATCACCCAACACTCTAGGGGCGCCTGGGGGACTCCGTCATTTGAGCATGACTTCTGCTCAGGTCACTGTCTCCAAGGTTCGTGGGTTCAAGCCCCACGTTGGGCTCTGTGCTGACAGCTCGGAGCCTGGAACCTGTTTCGGATTCTGCGTCTCCCTCTCTGTGCCCCTCCCCTGCTCGTGCGCCCTCTCTCAAAATTAAATGAACATTTAAAAAAAATTTTTTTTAATCACCATATGCTCTAGACCAGTAGTCCAGTTCTCCAGGGAAGAAAATATATTATTTTTTTTCCTAAGAAAGAGGCTAATAATCATTTAAACTCACTATTTTGAGTAGACTTCAAATGTCTTTCAAGAAATTATTTGTTCTTGTTGATGATTAAGAGCAAGAAAATCAAGCAGGCTGTTCCCAAAATTGTACACATTCTCCTTGCTGTTAAACCCAGGAAACTGGTGAATTCAGCAGATTCCAAGGAAGACACAGCCTCCCCCTGAGACCCTCATCTCCACAAAAAATAAAAGCTCCAAGAAGACATTTGTTCCTTCCCAGCCTAAGGCATCTGCAGTTACCCGTGCGACAAGGATTCCACATCAGGAACCACTGGATGAAAAAGCCTGAGGGCCTCAGACCCCAAAGCAGAAGGAACTAACCTGGGGGGCGGGAGGAGCGGGAGTAGGAGGGGCAGCACTGGGTCTACTGAAGGTACTCAACCATCAAAAGCCAAAATCCTTCTCCACTGAGGAAAACTAGCCGAACCGCACGCAGGCTGCCCACTGGCAGCAGCCGGCCCTGAGGTTAAGAGAGGATGGTCGGCGGAGGGTTCCAGGACAGGGAGGAGGTTTGCCAAGGCCAGGTGATGAGAGACAGAAGGCTGGGGAGATGTAGGGGACCTCCAAGTCCAGCAGAGGAAGGGTGTGGAAGGGTGCGAAAAGGGGCTCCTGCAGGGGTTCGGGACACGGAGGATGTGTAAGAGGGCGCCGGTTCCAGAAAGGGAGGGTGCAGAAAGGGGGCGCCAGGTCCAAGAGAGGGAGGGTGGAGAAAGGAGGTGCCGGGTCCAGCAGGCGAGAGGCGCAGAGAGCGGGCTCCGGGTCAGAGGGAGGGCGCGGAAGGAGAGGGCTAGCACCCAGCAGAGGACGAGGAAGGACAGGACAGGACGGGAGAGGAGGAGGGAGACGAGAGAGGAGGGTCGCAGTCCATCCACCGCGCCCCTCCCCGCGCGCGCGCTCCACGGCCCCCACCCCCCCGGCGCGGCCCGCGCGCCGGGC